>NW_024609835.1:28121296-28294666 GCF_016920785.2 Ixodes scapularis
TAAAGTTTGAGCACCCGCGCCTTCACATGGAACTTTTGGAGCACGGCTCATGCACCCATTCTGGGCGAAATATATAATTTTCATCCCTCTACTACATGCTAGTGCCATGGCAAATACTTGGAAATAAGTCTGTCTTGAAAAAAACCGCTCCGAAGTGGACCTGGTTTTTCCGTTTCGACGGTTTCGTCCCATTTTTAAAGTTTGAGCACCCGCGCCTTCACAGGGAACTTTTGGAGCACGGCTCATGCACCCATTTTGGGCGAAATATATCATTTTCATCCCTCTACTACATGCTGGTGCCATGGCAAATACTTGGAAATAAATCTGTCTTGAGAAAAACCGCTTCAAACTAGACCTGGTTTTTCCGTTTTGACGGCTTCGTCCAACTTTTCAAATTTTTGCCTCCGCTGATCCATAAGGAACTTGTTTAGAACATTCGGGTCTTTAACTGGGAA
The DNA here is from genome assembly GCF_016920785.2 of Ixodes scapularis. NCBI lineage: Eukaryota > Metazoa > Arthropoda > Arachnida > Ixodida > Ixodidae > Ixodes > Ixodes scapularis. The sequence goes on from NW_024609835.1 coordinate 28,121,752, forward strand.
AAATGATAAAATTTAAGTCCATCAAATCAATCATGTTACAACTGCATATCCTTGAAAATAAACCTCCTCGATGGGAAAGGCGTTCGAGCGAGGAGGTTACGTAGTTCTCATTTTCCAATGTTCTCCTCGCTGGATCGACCGACATGTTTTTTACTTGATATTTTGAATTTATGTGCTTGACGTGTCATGAAGAGACCATCAAGTACAGTCAGCTTCCTTGCCAAATAATCACTCAATATTCCCACTTTATTGGCCCTAAATGTAGCTTCGCGAAGGTCAATAATTTCTTAATGATTAATAACAATATTTCTATACCTTTTCTTAGCCATGATAAAATTTCTATATGAAAAAACAAATAGTTGCTTTCTTTGTTTGGTAGTTTAGTGATCCCAGCAGCAGAATGCAGGAAACGATTCTGAACAGCTGGCTGATCGATTATGCGCCTGGTTCGACAAACTGGTCTCAGGAACCCGAGCAAATAAGTTTGAGAGAAGACAGAGCGTACACTACGCTTCCTGGATGTTTTTGCCTTGTCGCAGTTATATGGCAAATCTCGTATCTTTCTGTATTTTTAAATTAGGGAGGTTTGAAAATCACTTTGTGTGGCACGTTTGGGAGAGGTGCCCCAGAAGGATGTTTTTTCTACGCATTACAGAATATCATACAAATCACGAAACTTTGTCATATGATTGGGGGAGGGTTGTATTTATAATATAAAATTAAAATTTATTTCACTCACCTAATGATATATTTTAAAAACCGATCAAACCTGATACCACCCATAGTGGCTATGCATCAAATAATTTACTCGAATGAGGAACCTGCAGTTTATGCGCTGTAATCTTGACTTTTTTGCGGAAGGATTGGATCGTGTCAGAGATTGGACGGGTAGCATGGCAAATCTGAAAAAAATGTAATGTTGAGCAAATATTGCCGTATTTCTATATTTAATACATTGCACCTATGGGAGCGTTGCCATAATCCGCCAAGAGATGGCGCTAGCATGCGATGGCACAGATTTCTGGGGATGTGTAGGTAGTATGCTGCGATTTAGATCTTCAATTGCTTCTTCAGCTGGCACAAATATGTCAGGGCACTGCTCTGAGCTTCGCATCGAGATCTCCTTAGTGATGTGCATGAAGCAATGGTAGCACAGGTAGTCCGTCGCACTCACTTTGGTGGAACAGTCAGGCGGAAGAATTTGCTTCAACGAGTTTAGGTCCAACTCGCCAACACTTCGAAAATTCCGCTGCTTTGGTATAGTCTTTTTGTGTTTGCAAAAGTAATCTGCACAAAACACTCGTTCGGAGCTCCAGGACGTCTTCATAATGTATACATAAATAATAGAAATTAAACCCCAACTGATGGCATATAATTGCCAAGTGAAAGAACTACTGGGTGCACAAGTGACAAGTCCGAGGCTGAGGAGCTCACTCACTGCAAACGTACATTTGAAAAGAGAGGTCACAACTGAGGCTGTCGGCAAAGCTTGATCCACGTCAAAGGAAGAAGGAGGGAAAGTCTCCAGACAAAAAATTGTGGTCAGCGGCCTTCGAAGAAGACTTTCCGGAATCGCACTGTCGGCTCTCCACGCGCTGATATGAAAGCACCCGAGCTTCTACCACGTGGTTCATGACACAGCCTGAGCCATGTCGGCGACCGGTTCGCGAGGGGTTGGCGGTGGGGTTACGTTGATGGTCACTCGGATTAGCCCTTGCTGTACTGAGCTACCGCCTGCAGTGCCTTATCGCCGGTTGGTGTCAACAACGAGAACACACACACCCTGTCTACACCAAAACAACAAGCGTTCACCGCACACGCGTCGCCGCCGCTTTTAAGCTTTTGTGAAATTGCTTTCTTTTGCCGCGGAGAACCGCCTTATCTTAACTACGCGCCTGAAATCCTTCCAGGCGGGCGTACACAATATCAAGCGTTTCGAGAAATGCCCGTGGAGTAGAACTATGGGAAAATTCGGAGCCCGCGATGTCGATATCGTCGCCGTTGTGTTAGTACGCCGTCGCGTACTGCAGTCCCCCGTTGGGGGAGGGGGGGGGGGGCGGTCTTACTACGATAACATGGCGACAGCGTTTACACTCTATGTATTTACGCGAGGCTCGAGTATTTGGGGATAATGCTGCCGGTTGGTGTGCCCCTTTGTGCCTGATATTATCGCCCGTGACGCCAGCGAGTGAGATGGCGACAGGCATGACTGCTCAGTAAACAGGCGTCGGCGGCCATGTTTTGCTGGTTGAAGCGAACCCCCTTGTCCTTGACAGCGAGCGGCGAAATGCGAAAAAAAGATTGTATCGGCCGTTTTGCCAGAACTAGCGACGAGTGTCGTCTGCGGTTTCCGGCAACTATTTTGCCATAATCGTGAGCTTAGCGAGGAAATTATTTTTTCTAGCCACAGAACACTACCACGCAGAAAGGGAATGCTTGAACATGTTTTTGTTCTGGATATATATCAGGGATATATATGAGAGAGAGAGAGAGAGATGAAGGTAGAGCGGAAGAGGGAATAGCATATAGTGTCGCAGGAGAATAAAGTAAACAAAGTTCCTAGTGGCCGATGGCTGCATGATCTTTTCTCGGATCACTAGTCCGTAATATGATACCTCTTTGTACACAGTAGTTTCTCCTTAATTTAAGTGTGTGAACGATTTCTTTAGTTATCATTGGCCTCATATGAATAAAAATATATAAAAGATGTGTGTTGGTTTCATGAAACTGGAACTCAGAGTCAGTTCTTGTATAAAACACTGCTAAGTGTAGACTTTGAAAAACTCCCCTACTTTGGGGAGTTGTGTCTTCTTTCTCAATAAAATGATGCAACATGTTTTTAATGGAAATGAATGCCGAAATAGAGTATAACAGGTTACCTAAATTTAAAAAAAAATCGAGGGTGGTGTTTTTTTTTTATTCGCATCGGAATTTTTCTTTGTTTGATTTTTTTTCCATGTTTGACTAAATATATCCGAACTATTGTATCACACAGATACCTTAGTTATTTTTTAAATATGAGCTATATATTAGTAGAATAATATCTGCAAATTATATCATAATGATTAAATTATTTCATGAGATACAGACCTCCAAAGTTTGCCATTTGTCGTTCGAGCAGGCATGTTTGTCAATTTTTAGAAAAATAAATAAATTTTAAATAAATATGATTACTTTATATTACAAGCAAGCTATACCCATAGTTTGCGCCTAAAACGTATTAGAGTTCTCCTAATGTGATCGCTTTAGTTATTCACTCTCAAACGGGCCCCCTCCATCAGTGCGCGTTAATGCAACTGTCCACCACCTCATGCCTTACGATTTTTCCTGTCCCCAAGTATTTTTTCTAGTCAAAACTAAGTTTGGATTCGTTCATACCAGACACTAGACAATAACATATAAAAACATCAGTTGATTTGAAAATGTCGACCAGCCATCCTTTGGTCGATCTTATCTGAAATCACCCTATACTTCATTTCACCTTAAGTCCAGACGCAGCTGACGCTATAGGAGCTGATGGGACCAATCAGAAAGCATCAGAAGCGCACCATCATGGTGTTCGTCATGTTTCTGCACGCCTTCTATCATCGCTGAACCAATCATAAACAAAAAGGACAAGTGACTTGCGCTTTTGGTGCTATTTGATTGGTCGCTTCAGCTCGTAGCGTCGCTTGCGGCTGGACTTAAGCTGAAACGAAGTATAGGTACACGCGGTTAAAACGATTCGAATGTCCCCAGTAAAGGCCTTCTAACTTATCATTTGCTACGCTCTGATGACTTTGAGATCACGAAAAACTTCACAATAACTCTCGGTCACACTTGTCTCATTAAACACATCACAGTTAACGTCTAACAAAGTCGCCCTCAACCACACTACATTTATTTTAAAAAAAAGAGTGGTATTCTAACGCGTTTGATATTCTTGCCCACAATATTAGCTGCTATTTGCGGAAAACACGATAGAAGTTTTATGGTCGAGAACAACCTACTAAGGTAACAACATTTTAGCTCGTGTCAAGCGCCTCTATCCGCGATCCAGCCTACTGAGAGATCAGTGGTGCCAGTGTTATTAGACACAACTCGTTTCTTTGCATTCAATTTTCGCGATGACAACGTAGACAGCGCCACACTGCCAAATCTCGAGCAAAACCTTTTGTCTGCAGCGTCTGCAGCTTCACTCGGAAGTACCAAAGCGCCACCACGCGGGACAACTTCGATGAGAGTTTCAGTGGTTTCAGTTTTGTTCTCGAGTTCGTCGACTTGGTGGCGCAGACATGTAAACTTTTTCAGACAATATTTTCAGTGGAATTTGAGTCGTCTGAACGTTTCTCATGCCCTATGACGGAAAATGTGGCAGTAATTCCATCACTGCACATATTGACACGCTATCATTGCAACGGCCAGACAGACGCGTAAGAAAATGGCCCCGCCGCCTGCTCCATCTAGAGAACACTGTAATTACAGTTACTGTAATCTAGAACCACTCTATGGGGCAGTCTAGCTGCCAGAGTAGCGCCACGCTTTTCCCTGTTCCGCCTCTCGGCGCAATTGGTCGCACGCGGTACTATAGCAACGAGCCGAGCTGGCACCGTGCCCATAGCAACCGAGTGACAACTCGTCACGTGACCTCACAAGAGCCGTGGGCCGTGTTCCAAAATTTAGTCGATCTTACTCTGGGGCACGTTGTAAGATACACTCTTTAGGTGAGGACACGGCGGGGCTGAACGCGCGGCGCGAGGAATCAGATAGCGCTCGTTCGACGGGCATCCGAAAGGCTGCATTATTCCGCGGCCACCGTGCCCGCGGCTGACAGTGTCGCCGGCGGCCAAACGGCGAAACTGTGAGGGAGCGAAAAAAATCATCTCGTTGCCATGACACCCCGGTACACCGTGGTCTTTCTGCACGAGCGACAACCTCGTGGGAGCTCTGCGCGTGTGGAGCATGAGGCGGCACGAGCCGTCTTTGCCGTGCCCGTGGGTCAACGAGTCATCTGCTGGCGCCGCTTGAAACCATAGTGAGAGAGAGAAAGAGGGAGAGTGAAAAGCGAACTTTATCTGACCTTCGAAAAAAAGAAAACTCAAACCAAAAGTTTAGAAACAACAGTTCCCAACGTTTCGGGGTCGACTTGACTCCTTCTTCAGGGGTGACTTTTGGTGTGAGTTTTCTTTTTTTCGAATTGTTCCCCAAACCAGACAGATTTCTGTCGAAGATGTTTACTTTCAAGTCTTTATCTGACCTGCGCGAGGAGCGCGCTGTCCTCACCTGAAGAGTGTTTATTATCTTACACCGTGCTCTGGGGTAACGTGTTTGTACCTTGGCGTTCCAAAACCTACCTGCGTTCAGTGTTTTTCAATCTGTGATGTCGCGTGACACGACCCGCCGGAGTTACTCGGATATATTCGGGTAAGATTTGGAACACAGCCATGATGTCATCGGTAAGATGGCAGCGCCCAGAGCTGGTGGATGCAGTTTGTTTGGTGCGTGGTAGTCGTATTGTGCCGCTGCTTGCCGACGATTTCGGACTTTTTCGTGCTTTCTGACGCAGGTATATCGTGAAGATCTGAAAAGTACTTTCTGTGCACGATAGCTCTTGATATTAGCACATGTGCGACAGCATCAGTCATATCGCCGTAGCGGTGCTTGGATTCCTGGGTGTGTTCGAGGATCGATAAGACTTAGCATGCAATTTTCGCATACTCTTGGCTTTGTTTCAACGTTGGTGCGTCTGAGAATCGATTCGAAATGTATGTGTCGCATGTTGGGCCTTGGGGAAGTTGGTTCAGGCCCAGGTAACAGTTGTAGCCGCAGTGGACGAGGCAGGAGACAGAGCGACTAACGCAACATGTTTATTCGGCAAGCGCGGCCGTATCAAGAACACTGAGCTTCGCGTTCTCAGCGCTTTTATAGATAAGGGATAGCCACGATAGTGACGTCACGGCGCGTCTGCATGACACTGCAGTAACCGGATAATCACAGAAACTTTTAGTGAGGAAGCACAAGCGATCATTACGTTTTGCACTAATCAGCGATTTTACGATATAGCTTTTAGGATAAAATTTTCCCATTTTTCTAGCTTCCTTTGAAAGTTTGAATTTCTGAGAATCGAAACGAAAGGTAGACCTCACGTTTACGGCCTAGGGGAAGTTGTTTCAGCCCTGGGTCACCGGATAATCACAGCAGCGTTTAGCGAGGAAGCGCCTGCGATCTTTGACCTTTTGTACTAATCGACGATTTTACGAATCGGCACGAATTGGCAGTTTTGAAAACTTTGATATAACGTGCTTTCGTTGCAATGGCTTGCATTTGATCGCAGTGTTTCTTTATTGTTTTTTTTCAGTGACAAGCTGGTGTTTGCTCAAATGACGTATATAAAATGACCTGCTATACAACAATGCATCAACACATACCATTAAACTTAATGCTCAGAGGTGTGTTCGCCTTTGTAATTAACAAGTTACAGACATAGTTATTTGTTACGAGTGTAGTATTTATTTTCTGAAGCTGTGCCCGTTTTGTGCTCATTAACGTCAGTGTGCTATGATGTTATCATCATGTGAGTATGGTTCTAAATATCGTCTTTGCAATGCCTACAAAAGCCAAAATGACGTCAGCCGACCCCAGCTCACGCATTGGGCACGAAAACTGCGTCACTCAGACGTATGTGCTCGTCAACAATCAAATCGTGGACGAATATTTGTATTCGCGTTCGTGGCCAGTGAGCGCACTAACGGAACGTATCATCACTTGCGAATGCCAAGTTCTATGGTGTACTTAAAAAGCACGGTGGAAGCTTGGGGTCATCGCACCGGTGCCCCAGCATGTCGCGACCGCGTAATTTCAGAGTTCGCTTTTGAGTTGAGGATTACAGCTAAGGCAGAAAAAGTTTAAAAAAAAAATCATTTCATGGCCTCTTTAACACGGATATGTGTTCTACAGCAGATAAAAATATTTACTTTTTGCATGCCGGTAAACTTTTGGACGACCGCTTGGCCTGTCGGCAAGACTACCTCATATATGGCGTCCGTCTCTTTTGATGCCGTTAACAATCTTCTGGAGACCACCATGCTGTCCTTCTTGGTTTAATCCCGTTGACTGTTCATCGCCTAAACGAGGGTGAGACCGTTGTCCACGTCGCTCCTCGCCATTCGGTGAGATAATCTCATCTTCAATGATTAATTTGGTCTTGAAGGAGTATGATGCTAAGCATACATTCGCTTGCTATGGTGCAGTCGAGCAGCAGTCACGTCCCGAGGCAATCGTCCTGTCGTGTCCGGCGTAATCGGATTTTGTTCCATAGGAGCGATGTCCGAAAGTACAAGGACGGTACGTACGTCTCACGAAGCGGCCGCCATCCCGGCAGCGCGGAAACCCACTCGCCTTGTTTGTGCACCTATATGGCACTTAGCAGCTCTCGTCTCCCGACAGTCCCGGGATGCAAATCGTCTCACTTCACAGAAGAAACAGGCACCGTTCCTCTAGAAACCCGTGTCGTACCGCCGTGCCAAACGTCTTTTACCACTTTTCAATAAACGAATGGAGCTATCGACTAGAACAAAATTGCCGTCCGGCGTCGCAAGCAGCACTGTTACCATGGCAACTTCCCCGGCCCAAAAGGGAGATGACTATCGGTGCTTCTGACGTCGTGCGTCTAGATAATTTAGCGTCGTGTCGCTACTCTGGCAGCTACGCTGCCATATAGAGTGGCTCTAGCTCCATCCGCTTCACCGGCTCTTTCAAAATCTAGAAAATTAAAACCGCGTGTGTTTTCCATACAATTGAATATTCTGATTGGCTTTATGGAGGACCACCCACAATTGGCGAGGGCGAGATGTTCAGATAAGCGCGCTCCACGCGCGCCTTGATAACTTTGCTACATTCTGCCGATCTCGAGGAATAGACCGATCTCACCAAGCGATCGGCGCATGCGTGACGCCTCCATAACTTTAGTTCACAGGAGACAACCGGCCGAGCACGAGGGGGCTCGTGCCGTCTCGTGCTCTACACGCGCAGAGCTCCAGTGAGTTTGTCGCACGCGCAGAAAGACTAAAGTTCCTTCGATGCATTGCGGCAGCGGTGGCGTAGTCAAACTTGCTGGTGGGATCGGTCGATTGAGCGTTCTAATGAATGACACCTCGCTCGGCGCGAAGTCAGCGTTGCGAGAGGCCAATTAACGCGTTCCGCAAACTTCAGGCCCAGCTTTGTGTTCGACGAGTTTGGCGACGCCTACGAAGAACCGCGATATTGACGGTGTTGAATGCACGTTTCGGAAGATATGTGGAAGCTTTAACACAAAGAAAGTAGTAAACGCGTTAGCGTTCTCCACCAAGTGACATTCAGGGCTAAGTAACTCCACGAGCGAACCATACTGCCCCGAACTGGTGTTGCTTCTTAGGAACTCATGAATTGGAGGAATTTCAACAGAGCTTCACAGACGGCCACCTGACGCAATTTCGAAGTTTGTTTGTTTGTTTTAGAATTGGTTTTCTTCACTTTTCTGCTGGCATGCCCAGAAGCACTCTTCGAGGCAAGTGCCTCTGGGCTAGCGGCACAACATAGGCCACACCTGAACAAAGAAATAAGTGCAAACATTTCGCTTCCGTACCCCTCTAAAGTCGCACAAACTGATCAACATCATAATTTAATTGACCCATTTCAAAGGAGTACGGAAACGAAATGGCGTGAGCGCGAACTCTCGACCCCTCGCCTCAAAGTCAGCCAGCGAGAAGCGCACTGCGTATCGCGCTCGGTAAGGGTACTGTAGTTGCGAGCATTGCCGCTTGGTGGCGTGAACGCTGGACAATTTCGCCTAGTAGTGATATCCGAGGACTGCACGCCCTATGGCCTATTCTCGGTGAGAATCTCGCTAAGGGCACTTTTGTTTTCCTCACTATTGCCTCACTATGGACAGTTTACGTGCTCTGCACTAAAAGGGTACGGAAAAAAAATTCGTTTCCGTACCCCATTTAAGGGATACCGAATCGAAACTTCAAAATATACAACAAGGCACTCCGCCGCAATGTTGCTCCGAAGAAGCGGGACAAGACCCAAGGTTCATAATACACGACCGGCTGATTTGCTGAATGAAATATGCCCACGCGACCTTTGTGTATACCCTTCTCCTATGAATAGTTTGAACCCTGACCTCGATTTTGACGTAAGAAGGTCATTCGTTCCCCTCGTCCGTCGTTCAGCTGGTTTTCACATGCAGCGCTGTCGAACGCTCTCGTTAAAATGGACGACTCTCCTCGATTATATCTTCTTTTTTTGTGTGTGTTATAAAGCTCATATAAACGCCATATGGAATTCTGTCGCAACATGGGTACGTATATATATATATATTTTTTTTTAGTATGTCCATTTTATTCCGACATGACGGTACGCCAACACATGTCAAGTTAGAGCAGTTCTTGGGAGCTACTAAATACAGGTCCAATCTTTCTCTGCCGAACGTCACGTCAGCATCTAAATGCGATTGTTTAGTGACCCGGCGGTTTACTAAAATGCATCGTAAAGATCGTTCCCCAATAGGTTAGCAAGAACGTGGTGCCAGTGTGATTCCGCTCCCAGTGCGAACAGGACGTGGATTTTGCTGACGCTCTTTTAGTTCAAACGCCTTTTCAGTTCTGGTAGATTGCGCCAGAACAATCTAATATATTTTAGAGACAATACTCAAATGACAATTAAAAAAAAACGTAACTTGAGCAAAAAATTACTCAAATCGCAAACTTACAAACGACATCCTCAAGAGTATGTCACATGCCAGTTTCTGTAACCACCACACGCTGCTGCAGATCTACAAATAATTATTTTTTATTTTTTTTTAAGATTACGCAGCGGATTCGCTGTATTTTGGGGAAAATGCATGTTTTCGTTTACTTGTGGAACGATAGGCAATATAAAAAATACAAAGGGTAAATTCTTTCAACATCAAAATCGTTGCACTGCCTCTTTAAGCAAACAGATGAGCTCCAGAATGTGGTTTCCGTACCTCTTTAACATCTACAACGTAGTAGTAGTAAACGTGTTAGCGTTCACCGCCAAGTCGCATTCAGGACTAAGTAACTCCACGATCGAGCCATACTACCGTGAACTGGCTGTGCTTCTTAAAGGCCGATGACTTGGCGGCATTCCAGTGGAGCTTCACAGACCACCACCAGTCGCAATTTTGAACTATGGTAATTTGTTTTAAAGTTTGTTTTTCTCTTTAGTTCTGTGCTGGCAGGCCGCGGACACTAGTCTAGGCTAGTGTTTCTGGGCTACTGGTACATAGTCGACATCTAAACAAAGAAATAAGCACAAGCTTTTCGTTTCCGTACCCCTTTAATTTGCGCATATAGGGCGAGGAGATGGATTCCACATGAGGAGCATGTCGTAACAAAAAGCACTTTCAGGTCGTACAAGTAAACGTTTCGAAAAACACGAGAGTCATCCACGTGCTTTTAAACTGTCTTCGACTTCATCCTTTATCGGGACCTGGCTGATGAAAAAACAAGTTGAAGATTGACGATCCGCCAGCAATCTTGGAGACCATGCCGCATACAAACATTAAAGAAGACTTATTGGCAAGACTGCATTTCTGGAAGGCTCTGTTGTGAGAACGGCTTACTGGTCGTTGCTCGATGAGGTCAACAACAGTGTTTACGTGATTACGTGCAGCTGCCATTTACATTATAAGTGACCGGCATAGTTCGCTCATGGCCAGGCCTCGATCCTCTCCACGTGCATACTACGTATTTTGTCGGGATCCCGTTTCCGTTTCTCTTTTGTCGGAATGCCCGTCCTCATATAATAAGTTTCAACACACTCCCCCGCATAAAAGGGGGATTGGTAACCGACTGGGGTAGCGCATACCAGCTCGGAGCACGTGGAGCGAAAGCTCGCGCGGAAAAATCCAGGGATCCTGGGTTCAATCTTCACCTCTGCCCGTTTCGATCTGAACGAGCATCGTACCGGCGTGCAGTCGTGTGTCACTACTGCGTAGTCCACGTTAAAGAACCGTGATGTGCCCTTTTTATCGTTTCTTTTAGAGCTCTTGCTAGTCGCGTCATATTTCTTGCTTGCTCCGCTTTTTGTACAACATTGCTTCTTCTGATGAATACTTCGTCTGAAGCGATGTCCCCTTTTGTTTTTCGTTACCTCAAAGAATTTCTCTTGTTTGCTTGTTTCTTTTGTTTTATTAGTTCACCGTGTTCCCTTTTGGTATGACCATCAACATAACAACCTTCCTCACATTTTCCCGCTTAACCGGCTATGACCTGTTTGTCGGTCAGCATGTATACACCAGTCTTTGCTGATGTCGTTTACACGCAACAGACGCACAATCGAGTGTTAGTAAGACCTGTCGCTGCGGTCGCTGCTCGTCTGTTGGTCTGGTTGGTCTTCTGTGACCAGTGGGTCGTCGGCGTAGTTGGCGGCCACAACGGAGACAGTTCCGACTTCGTAATATTTGGTAGAAGTGGTTACGTGAAGTTGACCTGGTATCACGAGATAATGTCTGATAGTGGTCAGATTCATCATATTAGGATAGCTCGAGTACAATTTTTCTTCCTCGGCGTTCTCTGGTTGTGCCATCCGCTCATTCGCAAGCTGAGCTTTGAACTTCAGCAATGATAAGTGTTCAATGATGCGGTAACTAAGTTCTATGACGATGGTGAATTGCTTTTCGAGATCTCTGGTTGGTGTGAAAGGTTCGATGGCATCGTTTAGGGTCTAGACAATGCCATCGATGCCAGAAACAACGACATGGAGACAGTTTAAACAAAATCATCGAGAGGCTGCTAACAAACTACGATTGTCAACTGATATGTCTAGACTCTAGACATTTCAGTTGACAATCGTAGTTTGTTAGCAGCCTCTCGATGATTTTGTTTAAATTGCCTCCATGTCGTTGTTTCTGGCATTGCGTTCTCAAGATAATCAGACTCGTTACCTTATTGCGCAATGCAGATCTTTGTTGGACAAGGGGTTGAATGTCGGTATCGCTGAGGGTGATAATTTCTCGGCCGTCCGATACGTCGCTTGGTGTCTCGTTCATGTTGCCGGTCGATCGTTGGTAGTACGTTGGCTCTTGTGACATTTCATTGAGTTCAGTCAGGTACTCACCGTTCCGTCATAGCTTCTCCTGGGGTTCGGTACCACGATGTAAGAGCGGCTGACAAGTCGTTAGTTGATGGGGTCAACAATAGCTTTTTGTAGAGATGCCAGACGTTAGGAATGTCTGGCATCGTCCACTCATGGCTAGGCCTTGATCCCCTTCACGTGCATTCTTTTTCTTCGGGAACCCGCTTCCGCTTCATCTTTGTCGGGATGCTCGCTTCCATATATTAATACTCAAAAGGCTCTGTTACGTTTCTGGCTAGGTGTATTAAGCTGAAATTCAAAAAGTAGCAAAAAAAACAAAAAAAAACGTGCTTACTTTTGACGTTTCTCTTCAGTCACTTGAGATGCAATGTGCCGACCTGACCGACGAAGCGCGACCGGTAGTCACGGGCGCTCGCGCGAGCCAAAAGCACGCGTTCAGTTTCAAAGGCAGCCCGGGACACGCCAAAGGCTATCCACCATGTCCGAGGTACCAACGCAGGTCCACGGCAACCCAGACAAGATTGACCAGGCGCCCAAGAAAGAACTCCTACGGGTCCTAGTGACGAGCGGAACCACCGCGATGGCACACACCATATCATGGGCCATTGCCCAGGGTACCGTGTTCGGCTTCGACCAACCGGTCATTTTGCACCTCCTAGACGCCAAGGGAACCATGAGTACGCTCGAGGGCATAGTCCTCGAACTGCTCGATTGTACCTTCCCTCTACTACGCCAGGTGCTCATGACCACGGTCGATGACTCGGCCTTTACGGACATCGACGCCGCCTTCCTGCTTTACGAGGCCCCCGCCATGCCAGTCGAGGAAGGCGTTAAACTCTTCCGGCGCTACGGCTCCGCTCTCGAAACGTACGCTAAGAAGACAATCAAGGCAGTCGTTTGCGGCACCTACGCGCCAATCAACGCTTTCGTCTGCATGCGGAGCGCACCATCCATCGATCGTCGGAACATCTCCGCGCTTACGCGGCTAGAACACAACCAGGCGCTGGCGCAGATCGCCGCCAAGCTCTCGGTCGCGCCCAACAAGGTGAAGAACGTCATCGTCTGGGGTGGTCTCCAGAACATCCCGGACGCGTACAACGCCTATTTTCACCACAGGGACGCCGTCGTGGCGGTCACCGAGAGCGTCAAGGATGACGACTACTTTCTGAAGGAGTTTTCCGACGTCGTCTGCAGCAGGGGCCGCGCCGTGCACGACGCCCGCAAGAAATATCCGTCCCTGTCCAAAGGCAAGGCAGCCTGCGACCACATGCACGACTGGTGGCAGGGAACGCCTGACGGCACCTGGGTGTCCATGGGCGTTGCCAGCGACGGTTCGTATGGAGTGCCTGATGGAATTGTCTACAGCTTCCCAGTCTGCATCGGTTCTGACAAAAACTGGGTCATTGTGAAGGGAATTAAGCTCCAGTCGATGACTGAGCAAAAAATACACGAGTCGGTAAAACATACAATGAGCGAGGTAGACAAGGCTCTAGGAAGTGTGCTGGTCAGCTAAAAAGCTACATTAGAAGCACGGAATCGCGCTTGGGACGTATCAACTCCAGAGGCTTTCCGAAGGAAAAAAATAAAATATTCACTCACGTGAAAGGTAGAAATTATGAAGAATTGGATGGAAGCCGTGAGTGAAAGGACGGAGGCCATGTCTCTGTCTGTTCCTGCCCAAGGGTCGTTGATTACTAACGTGGAAAGGAACGGGTATCTTCTTCTTTCAAAAGCAGTGGTACGCCAATTAACCGAGCCAATAGACCGATCTTACCAAGCGTTCGGCGGATGCGTGACGCTGCCATAACTTTAGTTCGCAGGAGGCAGGTGCCAGCGCACGAGACAGCTCGTTCCGTCTGATGCTCTGCACGCGCAGAGCTCCAGCAAGGTGCTCTGCGCGTGCAAAAAGACTAAAAGTTCCCTGGATCTATCGCCGCAGTGGCAGTGTAGACGACTGGCTGGTGAGATTAGTCTATTGTTTATTTTTGCAAGCAGCTAGTTCCAGGTTTGAAATGTAAATTCTTGCACCATCTGTTCTTTATTCCTACAAAAGCAATGCACATAAAAATTGACACCATGTTTTGTTAATGCATTTATATTCGTTATATTCACAGTTTTATAAACGTTTTATGATGGTATAATACAATACTAGGTGAAAGTTATCCTCTGCTGTGTAATAATAAAGAAAAAAGACTAGCACTGCATCCGCTGCACTATTCGTGTTAAGCCTAAAGCCTCCCGGTATCTCAATTCCACTGGGCGTTGTAGGCCTTCTCTGACACAGGCAGCGGAATGGCCATCCATTCAATCACTGGCGTGCTGACGTAGAGTAGACCCCGGCCCTGAATCATTTGAAACTGCTCGCTCGTGGAGGCCCAGATGTCGATCCGGGTTTGCAGGCTCGGTTTTGGCTTCTGCGTCATGACAAGAGAATACAGAGTTGCACGTTTTTATCTTGTTATTTCTGTTTCAAGAACATCAGCGTAAACCCCAGATTGTCAGCATTGTTGGATTTCATTTGATCGGTTAATTTACAACCACCCAAATTTTAGAAACGATTCACGCGCTACAAGTTTAATGCAAAATTATATTTGTATGAAAGCTTTCTTGGTCCAATAAATAGATATTAGAGAGTTTTAGTAGATCCTTCCCATGACTCCGATAACGATACCCGAAACTCCGCCACCGCCTCCCTCGCGCATGCATAGTATCGTTATCGGGGCTATCGGAGGTATCAGAACGATCTACTAAAACTCTCTAATATCAGATGAGGTCACATAAAAAACATATAAGAACCATACAAAAGTACATATGAAGGTATGAAAAACCAGATAAGTTTCTTATTCTTCTTATATAATACTGTTCCTATAAGGATGTTATGCGTTTCTTGGACCACGTATTTTGTTACAAATAAAAGTATTAACTCAGGAAACGACTTTCCACGAGTCTATTACTTTCATAGTTCTTGAGATAAGTTTATCAATAAGCCTAATTCCTTCCGAATAAAAAGAAATAGTAGTGTCAACATAATTTTTTCCGATACTCCCATTCAGTGTGAGCAGGGCAGTCGCCCGTCTAGCACATTACCTAGAGCTCCGTCTTCTGATCCCTCGTGTTAATTCTAGTCGGTCACAGATTAACAACCCAGTAGATAACCTGCCTCGAGCAAGAGCTTTTGGTCTACGATAGAACGTCGTCGCACGTGCAGCCGAAAAACGGTGGAAGGCAACGAGCGCATGCTGGAGGCGGAGTATATACCGAGTTTTTATCCTGTAACTGACTGTAGGCAGTTACTTACCTCCACATGGCCGAACTTTCTATTTCAAATATCAAGCGACTCTATATAACTCTGTGTTAAAAGCTTATTAAAAATTCAAAGATATTAACGTACAAACTTGCCGGTCCAGAAATCCTGGAATTCACCTCGCCACCACGATACAATGATGACCGGGACCAGCGTACCAGGTACCAGGTAGAGGAGAGCGGGCTGTCCGGTGTTCATGAGCACCGAACCGACAAAGGCCAGCACCAACGACAAGCCGTAGCCTGCATTGGCAGCGCGGGGAAAGTTGTGCACGCGCACAGTACTAATCAAAAGTTACAATGGAAATGGAGCCTGAACAAAGCATCTACGCCCTCTTAGCCATACCATGATGCAGGTCTGACTGAGAGCTAGTAAGGAAATGCGCGACCAAAAGCGGCGCTGCGGTCGGCCTTCAACGATTGGCCAAACGCTAGCTATGACGTACTAGATTTGAGGCAT
Organism: Ixodes scapularis; assembly: GCF_016920785.2. Lineage (NCBI taxonomy): Eukaryota > Metazoa > Arthropoda > Arachnida > Ixodida > Ixodidae > Ixodes > Ixodes scapularis. The sequence goes on from NW_024609835.1 coordinate 28,137,596, forward strand.
TCTGCATTTACTAATTAAAATAAGAGCGATTTCAGACTATCAACTTCGAGAGTGCTAGTTTAAGGACGCGATGACTTTGAACGTGCACCGTGCATTTTACACACGTTATCAAAATTGTCTCTGGCAATCGATAATCTTGGTCCTGACGTCCCAGACAGAAGCATCTCACCGCCAATAGGCAGGGAAGTTTGGCTTCCTATATCCGAGGATTGATAGCTGTCAATCCTCGGCAAACTTGAATATAGAAGGTGATTCTGAGAGCTATTTTAGCATAAAGAAATTGTATAGATGAGCCATTGAACAGAGTGAGATAGAACTTTTTATCAAGTTGTCTTAAAATGGTGAAATGTTTATCCTGAAACTTCATGATCGTGGGTTTCTGAAAAACAATTTCTTAGAGTGAGTAACCGCAAGCTGATCTACCAGATCCGAGCATGTGTGTTATAGTCTGTAATCAACGTCAAGCAGACGTTTTTTTTTTTTTTTTTTTTCTTCTTTTTTTTCTATTTATCTTTGAGCATAAGTTTGACAAAAATGTTTCGGCTTGGATTGTTTTTTTGTTTTTTTCAAAAACCTATATTCATTACATTTGAGTCAGAAAATGAATGACTTAAAGACACCTCTGTAAACAGTTTTATTGCACTTCGTTTGGCTAATTTACACGAATCATCTATGCCCGGACAGCGCTCGGGAACAGACTGTAGTGCAGTTTGCGGGGCATCGCGAGTGTGGCTGTGCGGCTGCCGGACGTGCACGTGCTCTTTTTGGTATTTTTAAAGGTAGAGGGTGCACGTGATCTGGCCTGACCACATCAATATTTTAATTAATGCAAGCTAATGGTGTCCATCAATTTTTCATTGAATACATTGATACTCACTTCATGGAAATTTTTGATTGCCACTTTAAGCTTGCCTAGTATAGGGATTTTAGAATTTATTTTATATTAGGACTATATCGCAATGAAATGTGCTGTTTATATATTTATAATTAAGTAAATGAGCTGAGGCATGTCTAGTAAATGCATGAAAAAGTTGTGGGAGACAGGGTAATGTGAATGGAGTCGTTACATGAATCCACCATGACAGAAAAGTTCGCCATGACAGAAATTGCCGTGACAAAAACGCCGTGAAAGATAGCGGCACGACTTGACGTGCGAACGTACGCAAGCAACCCACAGGCAAACACACACGTACATACGCACAGAGAGTTAAAACTCGCATGTGTAGAGTAAAAAAAGGCTTTCTAAATTCGGTCGGTTGATGTCAGGTCATCGGGATGTGGTTCAGAAAGCAAAACCTCCAAAACATGAGACTTCTAGTTTATTGCAAAAATTTTGGTATGTCACAACATAATTCTCACGGACATGTTGCTGTAGCCCTGAGCAATCGGTCAATTATGTCGAAAATTAAGACTGCTTTAAATAAAATTATTTTCTCACAACGATCTGGTGCCATGGCATTCCAACTTTCTCCTACAGAAACTACAGGATGTAGCAATAGCTCGCATCATTCTCCCCCTTCAGGGAATATCGAGTTGAGCATTTTCATTAACTGATTTTATGAACACACATAAGTATCCAACATTCTACATGAGACACGTGCTCAAGTATTATAAAACTGTACCATTGATTCGGGAGTAAATTGACATCGAAGCATACCCACGCAAGTCAGAGGAAGATTGGTAATAAGCGTCTTACGATTAACAGCTTTACAATAAAGTCAATTGTGCAAACGAGGAAAGGAGAAAATATCAAATTATTTTGAAATTCGGTATTCATACCCTTTGCTGCACCATTTACATGTCGCGGTCATACTCACATGTCATCGACAAGATGAAGTAGGGCGAATAATCTTTCACCAGCACGTCAAAGCACCGACAGTAAGAAATCGCCAACCCTGTTGGAAACGGAAAACAAGGCAACGGCCTTTTGCTCAGCTAACTTCTCTTGTATTTTGGCAAGAGATTTTCATTCGCTCAGTTTCACCTGGTATTATCATGTCCCCGTAGCCAAGGATCGAGAACTGAGACTCGCAAACTGCAAGTTCTCCCGCGTTGAGGCGTGGCACCCGCATTAGTACAGGAAGCTGCTGAACTTCGTTCGCCACCACCTCCATGACACTCTCTCCTTTCTGCGAAAAACGTACCGTTTCCTGTGATCCGAGATCGACGGGCATGCTTTGTGCACAATATTTCGATCGCAGATGTTGCTACCTTGAAATAATCTATTATGGGTGCTGTGCAAACTTGATACATTATGCAAGTTAAGCACAACAGCAGCTAGAAAGGAATGTGTAAACGGTTAATCGATATTAAAAGCACATAGTCATTTTAAAAGAAGTAAATAAAATGTATAAAGTATTTCGGTAGAAGTCTCGCAAGTTAAGAAATGTTGAAATCTTTGATAATTTCACCATAGGAAAGATTAAAAGGGTTCTTCAACGACAACATGTCAAGTTAAGGACGACCGTATTAGTAAAATTCAACTGTAACGAAAAAAAAAAGAAGCTAAAAGCCGATTTGTGCAACGCTATTGCCATTATGTATAAAATAACAAATACATTTTGTTTAGCGCTGGTTAAAAAAGAATATCTCTTACTTTTTATTTTACTCTAAATTAAGTTACTCAGTTTTGGTATGAAGTTCTACAACCTTTTTAAATTATAATAAATTAACTGTACAAAAAGAAGTTTTAAGGTTGTTCGAAAACTACACCGGAGATGATAAAAACTTGCGCACTCATCCACTTTGATCAGATGTATCATTTCAAACTGCTGCAATTAAGCCATTGAAATATATCCTGACACCAGGAGACGAAAATGTATAACACGCGGCGTCCAAAACGCAAAGTACCTAGTGGAAGGGCGAACTATCGGCGAAAAAGATATTTTTCAAATCGAAACAGTCATAAAACGCGAGAAGCTCGAAATTAATTATCAAGTTTCAATACCGCAGTATAAACGAAATATTAGAGCGTAGTTTGTTTTCAGTGGTCTTGGTTTCTCTTAATGATTTGGGCATTTTACTGTAGTGGAAATGACTATTGCATGTAGTGTTTCGGTTTTTGTTTTTAATTATGTACAGCTGAAGGTTTCTGATATTGTTTGTGCTTCTCAGGCCATATCGTAGGTTTGCGCATAGAGCTATTTCTTGATTATTTAGATATTAATTTGATCCGTGCACTTTTGTTTCCTGATCCCAATTTGTTATGCTCGTTGAATATTTATATATATATAATTGTTTGTAGTTTAATATTGTTTTTTGAATCGCAGAACTATATTGAAGAATGGTTTCTTATACACAAATATGTCATATTTGGTGCTTTCCAGTATAGAATTTGATAACCCCTATTGACCTTCTAGCCTATAGACTCTTTGGGAAGACAGTGAGGCAACTTCGCATGAGTACGGGATTCAAGGCAAGCTTCTTATTTTTCAACTTTGACAACGTCTTACACCCATCGTCCAGTAAAAGCAAACGTTTCTGTCTACGGGAGATACAAACTAAAGTTAACCGAGACATAAAAAATGTAATCCCATGATGTATTCAACCTGGGCAAGATGAAATGCTGGACAAACGGAAGTCAGATCGTAGCACGAAACATGATACAGAACGTGTAAATTTGGCCCAGAGTGTCGAACCGAAATTTTTATCGGTTCGGTTCCGGTTCGGGTTCACGGCTTTCGGTTCGGTTCCGGTTCAGCTCCGGGGAGCAAGAAATAACGGTTCAAACCGGTTCGAACCGGTTCGAACCGGTTTGAACCGCTAAATTAAGAATATATTTTTAGCGTTGTTCTGGCAATATACACTATTTACGCCATGAAACGATTAACTATATAGTTTCTTCGATCGTCCGTGCAATTTACTTTTGTTTTTAGGTACCAAAAATATTAAATTCAGTTATTTAATTTCGACGCAACAGTAGAAAAAAATCTACATTACCATACATAACGTCGTGTTCATATGACTCCACATCCCTTTGTTCACCAGTAACATATATTTTACCTGAATCAAAATGTTTAAGTACAAGAGTAAAAAGTTGAGCTGGTTGGTACATACCTGTAAATAGATCAGCTTCAAATTTAGAACTATACAGTGTTTTATTGTGCTTTCTTCGTGTTTAATTAAAATTCTAAATTTCAAGCTGATCTATTTACACGGTATAAAATGTTGTCGCAAAGTGTGGTAGGTCGTCTAAAATACCCGTGATTGGTACAACTTTGTGTCGCAGTGTTAAAATGAAATTGTGATTGTGTCCTTAAACTAAGGAATTAATTACATCACATAAAATTATGAAATGAGCCCCTCGTGCTCATGCTAATAATGAAATAAGGTTTACGAAATACACTTCACAATATATATGTATATGATTACGACACAACTGAGCTAAAAGCGATGAAATTCTCAGAATGTAACAAAAGGTTTAGGATAATTCCTTTCAGTCTATTTTTTTTTAGAAACACCAAGCGGCAATCCAACTGCGCTTGTTGTTCTAACCAAACATTGTTTACACTCAGCACCGCATGCATGCCACTAATCATGCAACAAGAAGTAATCGCAATTGTTCACTCTAATCTATTCGCACCTTCGCACTCAAATCGAATCTGGCCCAAAATAGCACTTGCCCAAGTGAACATTTTCTTATGCAGAATAAGCTGGCATAGCCTGGCTGTTGAGGTTTGTTCTTGACAAGATGCCGGTTAATTTAATTTGGAAATGAGCATCACCTTTGCTAACTGATGATTTTAACTCGATAGCGTTAATGAGCTCATGTCACAGAAAAGCCGATGTCGGTGGCGTTACTGGAAAATCCTGATTGGTCGATAGGTTCAAGACGTCAGAGCTACATACCCTCGCCCAAGAATTTCAAGCAACCCACAATACTCACGTGAAACGTGACATCACGCTTGGAATGGGAGTGATTAAAACATGACTTGTAACGCGAATTAAAGGTCGCCGTATGTCTCAAATGATTTCACTTTTGAAAGTAATTGTTTTGCCTTAAAGAAAAAAAGATTAACCGCCGTATTCCCCTACTCGACTCCAAACTCGACTCGACTTGAGTGGAGTATGGACGCGCGACTCCACTCGAAGTGCCATTGGTATTCACAGACGCGAATCGGCACTCACTCGAACTCGAGATTCCGTTCTCCACTCCAACAAGCTTGAGGACGTCTGGGAGCGAGATTATAGCCAAAGGTTTTATTTAAAACACCATTTTTACGTGAAAAGTAAATATATTCGTTCGTGTTATCTAAAAACGTGTACCATACAAACATCGAATCAATGAACTACGAAGTTTTATTAAGGCAGCGTAAAGTTTAGACGTGTTTGAGTGGCAAAACGGACAAAGTCGTTACCTTGTCTGGCAACAAGCGCATTCGCTAGCTGCGTCTTGTCGTTCTCTCGTCGACAGTCGTAATCTCACGGTTTGTCGATTTCGTCTCGTTTTTTCTTGCTTTCGCCGCCCTTTGTCTACCGTGCAGCCCTGCTTCGTCGCCTCGCCGCCTCGCCGCCTCGCACGACAAATCATGGAGGACCCCAACGGCAACGACTCGGAAATGGCCGATACCGAAGAGCGGGCAAGGGCTCGTTTTATTTATACTGCGGAGGAGAAGGCGCTCCTCCAAGCGCTCGTAACGAAACATGCGCGAGTTCTTGAAAACAAGAAGACAAATAACTACTCGAAGGAGGCTAAACTTGAAGCTTGGGAGAAACTCAGCACCGAGTATAACAGCCAGCCAAACGTCCGCCCACGAAGCGCTAAGCAACTCAAGAAGCGTTGGGAGAACGAAAAATCCAGATACAAAAAAACCAAGTCCGACGAGACGAGAGACATCCACGCCACGGGTAAGTCGACAATTTGCATATTTGGTAAACCGTTCCCGATGTGTAAAAAGTAAACATCGGAGAGAAGTCCTTTCGACCAGAACAATGCTATGTGCACGACGTCGTGCTCCTTTCCGGGTCTCGTATAAAACGAATTTTCAAAACGAGTTGTTCAAAGCTGTAGCGTAGCAAAGTTCGCTTCATACGCATGCAGCCGATCCAGGTTCGATCCAAAGTGGGCCTACTTCTTTGCTTTTTTCTTGACATATTTTTTTGTAGAACATTTGGCGTTATTGACATTTTTTTTTTTACAATCGTCACTGAAAACAAATGAGGTCCCCGCATCTTGCCGGAAGCCTATTCTAACAAAGTGCCCAGCATTCAATTGCTCATAAGAAGGTTCCAGGTGGGCCTCCACTGGGTTGTGCTAGATTTTCTCTTCGTTAGGTTCGCTTTAGTCCCCTTAACAATTGTTTTTATCTCGCACGGAGGCGTTTCGAAAATTCAGTGTGCTCTTTGAATTGTTCGTCCCATACATTGTTCACTCTCTCCAATCTGAGCTTCAAATTCTTTGGTTTCTGTCACAGGAGGTGGGCCACGAACAAGCCGGCCGATGAGCCCCTCACTCATTCTTGTGGGAGCGGCGGCAGACCACATGGAGACAGTGGTGACAAATCTCTGCGACAGCGACAGGGCAAGAGACCGGCCAGTGCTGTCGCTGCCTCCGGCTGCAATGTTTGAAGCAATGGTGCGAGGCACTGAAGGCAATGACAATCACGCCTGCTGGAACGACGTGCCAGGTAACTGGGGGTTTTGGATTGGGACAAATTTGCACCAACATGTCGGGGATGGGTACCGTGAGCCGTAACATGTCTACTTGTATTTGCGACTTGTATCATTTTAACAGCAAATCTGGAACAGAAAAAAAGGCACCGAAGCCTTTTTCTTTTATTGCTCGGCAACGTCTACACTATTGTACATATCTTCGAAGTTCCAAAATTGAAAATGCGAGCAGCAGTGGGTCGTGACATAGTACTGATAGTACTGTGAATTGAAACCAAAACTAGTGGTTAATAGACCTGTTGCAAAGCGTACAGCGCCACGACGGCACAGAATTTTGGGAAGACTCGGTACAGATCACGTGCCTTCTCGTTGCGCTTCCGCGACAGCGAGTGAGTCGTGGCAGCTGCCGCCAGCAGCAGTCGCAGCCATCCGCCATCCCGCCAAACCGTCGTTGGCGGCGTACCGTATCTGTGGCAGTGGGCGCGTTAAGACGGCGCTCTTTTACTCCTCCTACTCCGAGTGCAGCAACTAAACGGTGCATAGCGTACAGGAGCGCGACACACCGAGGCTGCGTTCCAAACCTACTCGAACGGATACGAGTTACCCTGGCGGATTATGTCACGCGACATCAAAAATAGAGAAACGCTGGACGCGGGTAGGTTTTCGACAACCTTAACCTAGAGTTAGATCAAGTAAGTTTTGGAACACGGGCTTTCCCGCAACACATCGTAGGATAGCGGTGGCGCAGCAGGCGTTTGCGACTTTTATTCAAGCGCATGCCCGCATATGCCTGTGGTGCCGGGAACGCCATCCAGATTCGGCGACATTCGGGCACGTGCAGTTTCATGGCTCCGGGTTCGTTCCTCCGACGTTGCGTCAACCGCATGTGGCGATGGCAACAATCGTAAAGAAACGTATGTCGCTGACGTTCGCGACAAAGCTTGAAATCATCCGCCGCGTTGAAAAAGGAGAAAAGAAGTCCAGCATTGCCGAAGCGTACAACATACTGCGAAGCACTTTGAGCACGCTGCTGAAGACGAAAAGTGACATCAAACCGAAGGCTGAACAAAGCAAGCACTCCAGCGCACGCCGTGTTCGGACACCGGCCTTCGAAAAGGTGGAAAGATCACTTCACAAGTGGTTTATGGACGCAAGGGCTCGGAACATTCCGGCGTCAGGCCGATGCTTCAACAGAAAGCAAAGGACTTCGCGTTCATCCACCAAGCACAAAACGTCGCCGCAAGTAGCGGGTGGCTGCAACGCTTCAAAGCCTGTTACAACATTGTCGGGAAGACGGTCTCACTTTTACGCCGCTACTGCAGTGCAATCGACGGTAGTGATCTGGCGCTGGTGGACTGCTTGGAGACAGTGGAGCCGGCCGTAATAAGGCATGCGGTCAGCTCCATGCAGCAATCTACGCTGCGGCAGTTTTTTTCGTCGGAATAAATAGTTCACCTTAACGCTTCACGTGAATACTATACTTCGTTTCAACTTCCGTCCGAACGCAGCCAAAGCTACGTGTGGCCGGAGCCAATCACACGCCGGCAATTGGTCACGCGATCTCGCCTGCACTTGGTATCGCTCTGCTGCGCCGCTGGCCGTCCGCGCCGCCCGCGCTCGCCGAGTATTTCGTCTGCTACGGGTGTATCAACGAAATCGTCTGCTACAAGTTTAAAAAGTGACCTTTCACGTTCTGAAATTTAGTCGCAGGGGATGTCAGTACGTATGCTGGCCGCTGGCGTCTGTGTCCGAGCTTTCCACCTGTTCGGCATTCCGGCATAGTTTCGAGATGTAAGTAGACATTGCAAGATGCCCGACGACGCGGCCGTTGATGTTTCCTTGTATTGTCTGGATATACCAGGGCTCGAGCCACAGTCCTTTCTACCAGCTTCTTGGCGTACAATGTGATCGGCAGGTAAAGGGGTGCCCTGATTTCGCTGTGTATCAGGGAATTGTAGTGGCCTGGACGCTTTTCTTGTTTACAAAGCATTTGCGGTACGACGCGGCCGGAGTCTCCTGCAGAATTGAAAAGTAGACATTCATCACGACCTCTCGCGCCTGACGCCCAGACATGCCTTTGCGAAAGGACATTTTGAAGAGACTCGGTGAGGAAAGCAACAAACAAGCAGCGAAGCACATGATTCGGCAATTACAGGAACAAAATCAAAACTGAGCGCTGCAGCCGTGTTGCCAGCAGACGTACGTTTTTTCACCAAACCACATGTATCTACATATATTAATAAGAACTTAAACTTCAGATATTTAATTCCTTTAGTTGCAAATCATTCTCAGCACTACAGATCTGGAGTATTGTGCAACGTTTACGCACAAAACAGTTGTTTAAAAGGAATTACTTTTGCGGACTACTTTGCGATGCGTAAAAATGCTCTTCTCGAAGTTGCGAAGCGTCCGTCAGCCTTTGGCTGCGCTCGAACGGAAGCTGAAACGAAGTATAGTCATTTTTTGCCGTTAGCCTTTCACTGATTAAATCGCGCTGTACTTTGACGCTCTTTTTGTGTGTGACTTTGTATATCGAACTATTTCACGGTCCTTGCACTGTTCGATATAACGAGGTTTGACTAATTTGCCAACGCCTAGCTTTGAACATTTCTACGAAAGGCCCATGTGGCTGTTGGGGCTCTTCCCCTGTGTACTTGCTCTTCCCCTAGCACTCACAGTGCCAATGTGTTTTGCACGCCCAGATGCTCCTGATCCGTCCGCCTCACCTCTCCAAGAGAGCAGCGTTGGAGCTGCTTGTGTGACTCCGCCGGCAAGGAGCATTACCTGCCCCCGTGCTGAGCTGCCAAGCGGGGCATCCAGAAGAACTGGAAACCGCATCGCAGCACTGGAGCGGATCATGGCTCCCGAAAAGGAGGCCCGTGTAGACATCCTCGAGAGGGAAGATCGGCGGAAGGAGGCGCAACATTTAATGCAAATGCGCATACTCCGCAACAAGCTTTTTGAGCAGCGACGACGCGGACGGGCAGAGTTCCAGCTGCTCCAGCTGGAGAGAGAGATAAAGGTGGAGCAGCTGGCAGCCCTGCGCTGCAAGCTACAAGGGTGTGGAAATCACAATTAAATTTGGGTTTTTTCAGTTTAAAAGCATTCCGAGGATTTACTTATTTATTTTATGTGCGCTACATTGTAGTGAAACGATAGAACCTAATGTGTTTTGCATATTCGGAAGTTGAATGAAACAGCACACTACAATTGAAGGGAAGGGTAGGTCTTTCGTTAGCTCTGTGCTGGCCACAAGTCTTTCCCAGAATATGTTAGATTGACCAAATACGCGGAATTGGATTTGAAAATCAATTTATTCGAGCGCTTACTACTGAATTCGTGTCCGAGTATTTGCACGAGTCAGTGACGGGTCAAGAACAGAGTACAAGCTGGAGATGAGAAGTAGGATGAAAGCTTTAAGTGGAGAGGAATTTTCTCCTCTCCACCTCAAGCTTCTGTCTGCTTCCTTCTCTCCACCTTGTACACTATCCTTGACCTGTCATTGACTATAAACATGTGCTACTGGTTGAATATCCCTATTGGAAACACAGTGCGATGATCTGTGTGCGTTTCAGCGAGCCGTTGATTGTGTCTACAGGGTCTGGAGGTGATGGCAGTACATGAGGACGCAGCCGCCTCCGGCGTCGGGGTACTGGTGGAGAGGGTAGAGCAGGTGGGCATGGCTCTTTTCGCAGCAGGGCCAGGTTGTGCAGTGCAGCACAGGCGCTGATGATGAGGGCTGACCGTTCCGCCTTGTACTGTAGCCGCATGTCCAGGCATGGGAAGCGTCGCTTGAACACTCCAAATGCCCGTTCCACCGAGTTCCTTGTTTTTAGGTGAGCTGCTTGGTACCTATATGGTGCAGCATTGGTAATGGAAGCAACGTTGCAAGATAAAGGTCTTCAGGTGTAAAAATCGCCACTGCTGCAACCATCAGTATGGTTCAGTAACGTGTACAGTGCGGCCCATCCATGCTAGCTGCATTTTCGGCATTTTCTATTGCTTACCAGAGGCTACTGTGCATACAGTGGTTTTGGCTGGTGTTTTCTACATTACCGTCTTAATTCAAGTTCTTGGCCCTAGTCCAATTCTAGTGACAAAAAGCAACAATTGACACCGACTAACTGTGACGAGGAAGAACAACAAATGTTCTCGAGGAAAATAAAAATAGAACTAAAATGTTGTATGCTACATACTTTTGAAACAAAAATTTGTCCACAGGAAGTGAATAATGCCAGCTTTTTTTGCCATACAAAGGCTTAAAGGTCATGAATCTAGCTGTGACAAAGATTTGCAGAACTAATAGTAACCAATAGGAACACTGTGGCTACAGCATCACTTCTTGTTAGCTGTTCTGAATTTCATGCCATTATTTCTTCCAACAAATTAGTACATACCTGCCCTTTGGGCTGTTGGCTACACCTGGGCTGGTCAGGGGCGTCAGAAGAAATGACATGCAGGCATAGCCTGCATCTCCGAGCAGCAGGCCAGGGATGCGCCGATTCTCGTACAGGACCCTTGCACGACTGTTATCGAATATCCTGCTGTCATGCACGGAGCCTGGCCATCTAGCAACAAGGTCAAAAAACTGCAGCTGGGGTCCTGTGATGGCCTGTGGATAGGAAGGAGCAGTACAGGGATGAGCAGGTTGCCATGATATGAACACAAGTGCTCAAGCTGATATTTCTACTATGATTAGTATATTTTTGACAAAGTGCATCTGCAAGCTTTGGAAATTAACTAGCATTTGAGTTCTCGCAGTTTTATGTGACGTAAGCTTCAATGTGGCTTAATTCCTAGGTTTTTCACGCAGTATAATAGAAGAGAATTTGAGCACGGGATAAAATCTCCCTAATATTTTGTTCGAAAAGTATAATTCAAGGGGAAAATGCTATAAAACATGACCGTTTGCTATAAAATAACAAAAGCCACCTCGGCACCCAATTAAATGTACGTTTCCAAACACAATACATAATTCTTGGTTTTGAACCCTCTCTAGCTGGCCCACCACCACTCTGCACTGTCGCAGAGTGCAGATCTCTCTACAAGTTCTAGTCTATATCAGTCACAATATCGCCGAGCTTTCACGTGCCACACCGGGTCTTGGCGTGCCGTTGTTTTCAACTTACTTCGCTGCCGCTAACAGCACAGACAAAAGTGAACTTACCTGCACGTTGAGGGAGAAGAACCCCTTCCTGTTCCTGAAGACTTCCCCATTGGGACCGCCAGGTCCCTTTATTTTGACGTGGGTGCAGCCGATGCACCCAGTCACACTGGGGAACTTCCCGATGTTGTAGAAATCCCGCATGACCTCGTCGCAGTCGCCCTCCGGGAAATCCACGAGGCGGGGGAAGAGAGTCTCGGCGAGGACCCGGGAGACACGCTCGATTACGCGGCACACCGTCGGCTGCGACACGTTCACGAGGTCGCCCGTGACTACTTGAAAAGTCCCGGCGCCATGAAATCTCAGCGCTACGAGGAGCTGGAGCATCGGGGACAGTGGCAGGCCGCGACTGCTCTCGTTTGCTTCCAGCGGCAGGCACTGCAGGAGGCTTACGACTGTCGATTTTGTAAAACGATAGCGCACCAGGAACTCCCAATCGTTGAAATGCTCCAGCGGATTGAGCCGGTCCCGCCAACGTCGTCTCGGCACATCGACGTCCTGGTCGGGGTCTCGGTCGTCATGAAGAACTTCGTCCGTTCTCAACACGAAGTCGACGAAGTCGGCGAACGATGCGTCGGCCGCCATGACACTGAACGCACTCGAGTGACTCGAGTGGCCGTTCAAGGTAGCTCCGGCGCAGACTCGAGATCTCGAGTAAATTTTGGAGTTTCGAGTGGAGATTTTGGAGTCGAGTGGAGTTTCGAGTGGAGATTTGTTTATGAATCGCAAAACCCCCCTCAAGTCGAGTTTCGAGTCGAGTTTCGAGTCGAGTAGCGTTTAAGAATACGGCGGTAAGAATTTTAGGCGGGATTTGAACCCACGACCCTCTAGCTGCGAGTCAGACGTTTTTCACTAGGAACGGCGCGAGCGTCTGGCACGACAAAAACGTGCTTTTTGGTAAGAACGTTTTTGCAAGCAAAGTAGTTTCCGGAGTCATGCTTTTTGGCCTGCGCCAAAGATGCAGGGAAGAGGAACCTTTACAACACAGTATGTTCTTAAAATTCCCCCCTCCCCCCCCCCCCCCCCACGCACACACACGCGCACTTGTTTATACAGCGGAGCTGTTAAGGGCTAGTTTCCCCAGTGTCGTGTCCGCCAGCAAACAAATGATGACACTAAACTCTGGACAGCTACCGCCATCTATAAATGACAACAGCAACCAGGCAACCGGCTTGCCGGTTGTCTGGCTGCCGCCGTCGCGCATAGATGGCGGTAACCTCTCCAGCCCTTCCACTCTGGCTTGGCGACTTGCGGCAGGCCATTACTTCATTCCCACCATAGTACAGCTTTACCAGAGTGAAAAGGCTGAAAGTATTCCCGAGGAATTGCCTCCTCCGTTGGTGTGTGTTCATTTGACAATTTTATTTGACACTTGTTAACCGCAACCCTTCATTGCTTTTATTTTGCACCCCGTGAAGTTTAGAAGGATCATAAAACGACATCGGGTTGGAATGTTCATGACTTTTCAGAGGCGTACTAGTACTCTGGCCCAAGTATACTCGCACAGGCCGCCACTAATTCAGAAGCTTCTTTGTCGCGGTGAAATTGCGAGGATTAAATGGGACTATTTCTTTTAGCCGTGCCTTCCCAAAGATTGATGTCGCAATTGTAGGATCAAAACCACCTGCCTGACGACAGTCGAGCGCGGCTCATGGATCGGACAGGAGGACTGCGTGAGCACCGTACATCGGCTCGTAACAATCATTGTCTTGGCAGACACTTGGGTAGTGGCTCGTGTCCAACAACTGCGGTAATGAGAATAGCCGAACTCTAACAATGCCTGAAGCATAGCACGCTTTTTCTTCCTTTAAAACCTCATCGCGGGGTATGATTAATGCTGGCGGCATAAGATAGGCACCAGGCCACATGGCCGCTTCCGGTTCCGAGTTGAGGGGCTGAACGATGCTCATATTTCTCAAATTTTTCGGTAACTGCCATTGCCTAGAAAAAATAGCAAAGCCAAGTTCAAGCAGTTATTAACGTTAGGTAGTTATCCTGAGTAGTATTTAGTGATGTATAGAAATATTTTTATAGCTCCTTTAAGCAAAGTAGAGGAATTCGAAACTTGGGCAATAACTTCAGAACGACACTCGTGTGAGACTTACAGCGACTGCTAACGTTCGGCTGTCTCTCTGAGGTCACTAAAATATTTTTTTTAGTATTCCTTCCGTACACATGTGTAGTTTTGTGTAACGTTAAATTAATGAGTCGCATTGAGTAATTTCAGTACTTCTATTCTCAGGGACTTCTTTCAGGTGCAGTTCAGCAACAACGAAAAAATATTTGGGTGCCTCAATAATGTAAAATGGGTTTTGCAACATTTTTTCTTGTACTTTCAATAAATGGTGTTAAGAAATAACCCCTAACGTTGTCAGCTTGCGGAAACATCCCTTAGTTTTCCCCTAATAGCAGATGCAGAAAAAATAAAGGAAAGAGACGGCGGTCGATATCTCCTCAACTCGCAATTTAAACAAGCGGCCACATGATCTGATACCGCCAGTGTTCATCACAGCCATGCACTAGGCGGCTAGGGTTTGGAAAGCAAAAGCTTGGGCTGAGCTCCAGATATTGTTAGAGTTGGGCTATTGTCATATGTCATTGGCATGAGTTATTACCCGAATGTTTGGCGGTGCTGATTGTCATAAACCTGAGCACTCGACTAGGGGTTATGAAAATTGCTTACGTCACGGTGTCACGTGACTCTCGGTGGGAAATCGTGATGTCATGTTACGTCATGCTGTCAACAATGTTAATAAATCTAGTGACTTCCTCAAATTAAATCGAGTTGACGCAGTGAGTCACGTGACGTCATGAGGTCACGTGACAACATGTATTGACACCATGACGTCACGTGACAACGTGACACATGGTTAATCATAGTGCCATGAAAACCCACAACTTACCATACTTTTCAATACTGTATATATGACGATTTGATCCTAGATAGAAATACAGCCGCCAATTTTTATTCCAATATGTTCATTTTGCGAAAATAACAAAAAAAAATATTACCTTGAACCGTTTTGAACCGGTTACCGTTATATTTTTTTTCGGTTCGGTTCCGGTTCAGTTCCAAGATGGCGGCAAAGATTTCGGTTCGGTTCAGTTCCGGTTCGGCTAAAAATAACGGTTCTGTTCCGGTTTTCGGTTCGGTTCGGTTCCGGTTCGACACCCTGATTTGGCCTACTATTAAAGGTTTCATAAGCTATAACTCTAGCAAAAACTACGTTCCTGTCACTGCTGTAGTCTTTCTCCGGCACAACTTTTATTGTATTTATTGAAGAAGGTTTGGAAATATCTATCTACTCATTCGTAAATTTTTGAAAAGTGCGCAGAATAAGGATTTTTGGCCATGATAGAGGCTCTCTCTTGACGAGGTTCATGCAAAGTTTGTCGTCCAACAGCGAATATGTACCCACGTGGATGTTGCGACGGATGCGCAATACCCGACAGCGTCATTTTTATCCGTCTAAGTAGTGAAAAACCATGGAACACCTCTCAGCTGCTTTGTCGGGCCCCTTACTTGAAACGGCTCACTACGCTCATACTTCACGGCGACAGTATTAGATCGTACAAGTATTTGTTTTTAAATAAGATATTGTAGAGATTCAATATTTTTATTATTCACAGATGGTGGGCTTCCTTGCCCTGATATTGTTAATATACCTTATACGAAGAGCGCACCTTCAACAATTATACTTTCTCCATACAAGTAGAAAGTGAATACCTGCCACACGTAATTTGCGCTTACCTGAAGGTATCCAGTGACGAACACCATGAATATGTCGTAAAAGAAGAGTAGAATAGAGGACATTGTGATAACCTGCAAAAAAAAAAGAGGAAAATATTCTCTGAACGCTGTAAACGAGACAACCTAAAATTGAGTGGAATGCGGTGGCAGAAACTGAAAACTGTACTCGAAAGGTCCACGAGAAAACTGTACTATGACATCCATTTTAAAAATATCGAAGATAAATTTTTCTATCCTACCGAAAGATTAGGTGAAGGGGAATTTCCAGAAGCATCTCTCCTTTCCTCAAGGCAAAACAGCGTCTTTATCATTATTAAAGGTTCACATCGAACCTTTTTGAAAGCACTTTTTTTTCTGGCGTTTGTGGAGCCACATTTTACCCATTGCAGGTCTTACCCATTGCAGTCTTACCCATTGCAGGTAAAATAAAAAAAAAGGGCTTCCCCCCCTTTTTTTTTTATTTTACTGGTGTGCGAGCGGGCTAGCGCACACCAGGGGCCCTAATCTGGACACTTGGAGAGAAAGTCGGCGAGAAATCTGGCGGCCGTGATTGGCCAACGCTGCACTTGACCTTGGCGCCGGCCAATCAGAGCCACCAGATTTCTCGCCGAATTTTTCGCCAAGTCTCCAGATTAAGGCCCCAGCTCGGAGCGCGTGGAGTGAAAGCTCGCGCTGCAGAGTCCAGGATCCTCCCCGCCCCTGCCAGTTTCGATCTGGATAAACATTGTACTGGCGTCCGGTCGTACATCACTACTGCTTGATGCACGTTAAAGACACCAGGCTTGCGGTTGTACTGCACTGGCTAAATTTCTGATCTACAGCTGGGAGACAACTCGTCTGATGAGGCAGAATAAGTTCTAGGTTGTATAAATACACACACACACCAATTGTTGTTGTTTTTTGTGTTTTTTTTTTTTTGCAGTTAAAAAAATAAAGCTTTGGTTCTTGCTCGAGTTCGACAAAAGAGAACGAAAGGAATCCTGACTTGAATAAAAGGAACTGACCAGGACACCGTGAAACTATGACTCTAAATACCAGGTAAGTGTTCATCTGATTCTTTAGCGGGACCCATCATTACAGTGCATCTATATTCCCTAGTTTATGTTAGTACTTGCATGAACACTACGCCAAAATGAGTTCAACACTTAAACAAAAATGGCGACGCGTCTATTTCGCCGCAGATCAAATGAAGAGTTAATCACAACGATGTATAGGGAAAACTCCTAGCCAGTTCCAAAGCCCAATAAACAGATCAGCTATAAGCGCTATCCGCGATGGGAGAATAGAGCACTGCATAAAACTAAAAAAAAAACAACATATTTTAGTTCTTTAACTTTCACCGAGCACCATCAGCTCGGTGAAAGTGATAAGCTTTTTGCATGCTCTGCGACACGGGAAAAGGCTTAGGAGCGCTGATCCAGTTCTACTATTACCAAATCTTATCAAATATACTACCAGTGTATGAATTCAAACGACTCAACTAAAGGAAGTTTGCAGAATAGAGTGCCCAAGACAAAACGTGAGAGCCGTTCATCGCCCCTGATCCCTGCCCGAGTTTGTTTTTCACATTTATCGGTTAAATCTCGCACATTTACAAAAAGACTACTGCGCGTCGTCGCTCACCCTGAAGTTGGGCAGGTGCGCGCAGCGAACGATGTTTAGGGCGAAGCTCACGCCGATAAAGTTCTGCAGGACCCAGGCGTGCTGGTGGCTCTTAAAGACCAGCCAGAGCGTGGGGATTCCCAATGCCGCCAAGAGGACCAGGTGGTGTCGCAGCTCCATGCTCGGGACGAAGCAGGGGAACAGCAGGTTCGGCAACCTGCAAGCAGACGTGTAAACGTTACTGAAATAAAGTAACTAAATACCGTTGCCGCTCACTCACTCGAAAGGTAACTGAGACGCTTGCATCGTTACTTCAATTTAAAAGGGACGCGTTACTTCATCATGTTGAAAGCAACGCGGAATTTTTTCTCCTTAAGGCTCGTTCACACTCTTGCAACCGAGTACGACCGAGAGAGACCAGACCGGTTTTCTTAGAACCGGATGCGCTGCAGCGGGGCTGGTCCTAAGAGATCGCAAGAGGATTAAAAACCGGTCTGGTCTCTCTCGGTCGTACTCGGTTGCAAGAGTGTGAACGGGCCTTTACTCTAAAGTATTATTATTTACGCGTTCATTCGAGGACAACTGTGGCTATACTGGCATACATTGTTCGCGTCTTTTTATGATCCACCAATCGTGTTTGCTTGTCGCGCAAGTTATAGACCCAAGTTGAGGTGAACTAGTGTTGTTCACGTTCCCCTCCAAAAGTTACTAAATACCGTTACTCCTTACTACATCAAAAAGTTGCTAAAATACGTTACTCGTTCCTTGTCTTAAAAACTAACTAGGTCGTTACTTCATTCACAAAAAAGTTGCTAAGTACAAGTAAGGCGTTACGTACAAGTCTGCCGTTTCCCATGATATTAACTGACAGGATGAGAACACCGTGACGGTCTGCATCGAACTCCCTGCCTTCAGCACGCTCTCGGTGCATTCCGCCGTGCTTTGGCTGCGCGCGCACGCTCAAGGCTGATGCGACGCCAAAGCGCCATCAAAAGTAGGAAGCTCGCGCTGGAGGCGGGACAACTGAAAGACCTCCTGACAGGGGCTAAGTTCGTCTGCTTGTTTTGCAGGGGTTGCTGTGACGTCAGAACGCCGATCTCTGATTGGCTTTGATTGAAAGATAGAAGGTAGACCTCGAGGCAGCTCGCTTTGAGGTCTACCCACTATCTCTCAATCAGAGCCAATCAGAGCTCGGAGTTCTGATGTCACAGCAACGCCTGCAAAAGAAGCAGACGAACTTGCGTTCCGCATAGGTAAAATCAACGCTACTGAAGGCTTTTCTCATATAAAATCAAAACTGCATGCTGCGTTGTGCTTTAAGATGTAGAAGTGCAATAGGGTGTTGTAGTAGATTGTTTTTCTCCTCCGCCACGGTATCCGTAAAGAAAACACCACAACTGCGCATGCGCGCCGCCAGCTCTGCCTGCATAGTTCAAGGTATTGTGGCGGATTACGGAGCGCTATCCGGGTGCTTAGCGGTCTGTGAAAACGGTCTACTGCAACTCCCTCATGGCGCATCGTTAGGGAGTTGTAGTAGACCGATCGTGAATCGGCTGGAATATTTTCATTTTACTATTTGTTTTAGAAAAAAAAAAGAGTTGCGAGGGTGCATGCACACCTGATAAGTTGAGACGTGTTGGTGGCAAGCGCCGAGGATATATTACAGATTTAACACCACTCAGACTTGTGAACCTTGTCACGGTTAGGAAACAGGCAGCCGTATACACATTCGACACACAGAATTTTGTAGTTTCCAAGACATCGCAGCTATCCTATCGGGAAGCTTAAAATATCTCGAGCAAAGCTGTGCTTTGCATTGCTAAAAAAAAAATGCTTTCAATCTCTAACCTGCCACGTTCGCAGAGATTTTCGCGGGCACTACCACTTCGTTCATACCTTACAGTACGTTGTATCACTTTCTACAAAAACGGTTCAACGGTATATCAGTACAACAGCTAGAATTAGGACATCATATCAACTAATAATTGATAACGATATCACAGCAATAAATTTCATAGGTCTTTTGGAACGACTTGCCAACGGTAAATGTTTAAAGACATAAAACTATACCCTCTAAAAAAACGGTTACAGAAAAAGCAAACTATGCTTGCGAAGTTGCTCGTGCAATGTTATCTAATAATGTATGGTCCTTGGGAACTAAGAGCCTTGTCTGACGTTTTACACGCATTTTCAGAAACCTAAAATTTCGGACATAAATTTAACGCACAAGCTAGGGCGGATGCAGGTCTTTCCAGAGTTAGGCGAGAGGTGTCAGCATATCAATTGTTTGGGAAAACACCTCCCCCTGCCCCCTTTTGCCCCGCCCTAAAATTTACGCATGCAGAATTCAATAAAGGAGGAAGCATCCGACCCCCCCCCCCCCCCTCTAAATCCGCCTCTGCGCAAATCTCGGATCACCAACGTGGGAAATCACCAGCTCCTAATTTTTTTTTCAAGCTTACCGTAACGTTCCCACAAATCGCTTTTTTTATAAATAGTGAATGGTTGTTGTTTGAATATAGCGACAAATGACGCAGGCGAGCTGATAAAAATCAAACACCGTAACACTTAATCTTTGTTCCCCTCGATATAAACAATAGTGAATGTCAGCATGCATGCGTCTTTATGAAGTTTCATTAAAAAAAATCGCAGTCTGCGCGTGTCATATCACAAGTCCGGCCATCCCGCGTTCGCAACCGTGGTGCGGCTGGAGGAAACACTCCCCGAGACGCTTTCTTAAAAATTTGTATAGTGACGTCACAAATGTGGCATGCGCCTTGACCCTGGCGATGACTCAGCAACGCGGGCAAAACTGTAGCCTTTCTCGGCGACTCCTGTGACATATCTTGCCGTCGTCTCGGAGACGCTCCTGTGCTAAAAGCTGTCGAATGCAACGCCCATCAGAAACACGTTTCAGGAATCGGAATTAATAACACTATTTATGCGGTTGCCACTGTCCTCACCTGACGCTGATGCAGGCCATTGGAAAAGAAACGGCGTCGAAGATGACCACCAGGGATACCACGGAGCCGATCATGATAAACGTCAGCATGACGTACACTGCGAGAAACAAGGGTTCGTCGTAAACATTGCGCTCATGGCACACCCTGTACAAGTGAACAATGGGCAAGCTCCACCTTCGGCGGGAAATTACTATGACGCGGGTTCTTCTCATTCTTCTTTTGTGCGGTTGTGCGGGGACAACTACATGAATCGATGGTTTATCTCGTTATTATACTTGCTATATAATGTTTAACAAACCTGTCGTGACGTCGTTCTCAACCGCGATTATTGAGGCGCTGCCGCAGCTTTCATCTATCAATTCTCTTATTATCTTTAAAATTATTACCCAGCTGTCACATAATAAATTCTCAGCTTTTTCATGTCACGTCTTATTGAAGCGTCAAGCCAAATTCTAACCTAACGAGTTAAACGCGATACCGTTGAGGCTGGTTCCCACATTTGTGTTCGGGTCTGATCGACTGCGCTGCCACCGTGTGGAATCAAATGAAATACAATAATTTTATTTGCACCTGCATGTACAGACAGATACAAAAAAAAAACTATTTTTGGTTCTCTATGAATTGCGATAGCATTCGTCATGGGACTCACGACAGAGCTCGCTGTGAATGCGACGACTCAAATTTTCTGTGAACATTTTATTTTATGAATGGTTTGCGACGCAATCATTGACATCAGTGCGACTGCACCGTGCCACTTCAAAACTGAGTGATTGCTTCGCCCATGTATAATCGCTTAATCTTCTGTTTCTGGTTAACCGTTTGAACGCTCAAGCTGTTTCCTCGCCATCATTGCAGTTTCGTGTGTGTGTCTTGTCCTGTCTCTGTGTAACTGTTAATTGTTCAAGCTGTTTCACCGCCATCGTTCACCTTGTACGAACTAGCTCAACGCAACCCGATAATTCCTTCGTAGCTTGGCTGTCCTGGAGGACGACCTCTAGGGCGATCTCATCGACGGCCTCAAGGACGGCGTCCTAGAGGACGACGTCAAAGACGATGTCTAGAACGACCTCTAGGGTGACCTCTAGGCTGATCTCGATGGAAACCTCTAGGACGACCTCAGGAACGACGTCTCGGACGACTTCCTAGAGGACGACGTCGAAGGTGGCGTCTAGTACGACCACTCAGACGACCTCTAGAACGACGTCGAGGACGTCAGGTCCTTCGAAGAGGGTGCGGATGTGAAGGACTGCGTACTGTCGCTCCGCATACGCGCGGCGCTTGCGTATGCCTGGCACATACTCGCGCCGCAATATGCACGGCGCATTCGAGGCCAGATCATGTATCGCGAAAACCGACTGAAGTAGCTCAAGAAGGCCATCGCATTGAAAAAATATATTTGTTGGCTTAATGAGGCCGGGGCCCCGAGTGCTCGGCAAATGGTGCTGAAGGTTAAGAAAATAATTAAAGTATAACATCATAATCTATACCCTGAGACAGGAAAGAAATTATATGACGGACAAGACGACACGAGGATGTTATGTGCCGTCTTGCCCGTTATTTTATTTTCTCCCTGTCACAGGGTTTGTGTTTTGACGTTTCCTAACCAGTTCGCCAGAACTTTCACTTCTTGGAAGTAACGTGCAAAGAAAAAATACATTAACTAAACGGTTTACATAAATGAATACATGTTACTCAAAAAGTACTACGTACCTCTCACGATAAGATGCTCCATCTATCTGATAAACATGAAACACTTCATATTTGCTTATATTTTCTTTGTTTAGGTGCTTTTTCTTTTACTATGACGTTAGAACGATTTTGGCAATGTTATAAGCGACCATTTCTCATAAATAGCACGTAGATTTGATTTCGCAAATACTACAAAACTATAGTTCTATTACGCAAGCGTTACGCAGTTACTCTAGTTACACGCACATAAGAATTAGTTTTTCAGGCTACTTGATAGATGGCGCCAAGGTGTTCTCTCGTCGCCAGCGGTCACATGCCGTCTCTAACGCGGTCAATCACACTTAAATGCATAGGTGTGAAGGAGACTTTCATTACCCGATAGCTCAACCAACATCACTTAAAAGACAATTAAGGCCTACATTTTTTTCTCCTGAATCGTCATCACAAGTGGATCCACGCAGCACCATCTAGCTCACGGCAGCGACATCGCCAGCGCGTCTCGCAGCATCTCACAACGCGCCCCAATAAGCGGCGATGCCACACGCGCGCGTATGCATCCCTTTGCTTTCTAATCTCGCCAAACGTCGGCGTGTTTGCCGCTTGGGGTGGATCGAAAATCCACAAACGATGACGTCACGCGCACACCTTGTCTTCTAGGCCTTCTAAGTGATATTGGCTCAACGGACACGAACTCCCTTTCTCTGTGAAAGCCTAACGCGAGGGACCAGATTCGAAACCTCAACTCTCGTGTCTTCCTTTATTTCTGTTTTTTGGTGACTCACTTAGTTTGCTGAAGAAATAGTAGAGAAGAAGGAGATTGATGGCCAGAGTCACGACAAGCAGAATGAGCAACTGGCAATTGACCGGGCAGTCGCTGAGCATAAACTCCTCTTCGAGCTCTTGTAACGCTTCGTCGGAGTACGCGAATGCATCGTCGGCCTTGTTTTCGGCAGGTTCTTTCTCAAGCTGCTGCTGCTGCTGCTGTTCCTGGGTGGTCGTCGGTGGAAATTTCGCGCTAGCTTTCTCGGGCGGCTTTTCGATAACGGCACTTTGAGGCTTTGGTGGTTCAAGCGCGTCCATCTCGTCGTCTTCCTTGTCTGCTTGGGGCTTGGACATGCACCGATGCTGCGTCAGGTACCTAAAGAAACAACCGAACCCCGTAATGTTAAAACAAAAAAATTACAGGATGGCCTGTTGGTGGATTCTTAGGGAATGATTCAGCATGACCCTTTCAAAATGTCACGCACGACCCTTTTTGAAAAATGCTAACGCTGACCCCTTAACTTTTCTCTTTTGGCTTTCTCTTTGCCTTTCTCTTTTTCCTCCTCTATTTTTTGCTGCCTCTTTTTAGCCTCGTTACGGGGTTAGTGTTAGTGTTTCCCTACGGGCGACGTGTGTGGCGCTTCCCAATGGTCATGCGAATAGACCGACACGCGGCGCGGCTCTGTTTACCAACACGGCTGGAAGGCCGCGCATGCGCAGAAGATAAGTGGGCAGAAGCGGCCAGGCTCTTCGTGTTTTGGCCATTGCGTTGTGTGGCGTGCGCTCATTGTTGACGTTGTAGAGACGCTTCTAGCTTTATTTGTGCGTCGTACTTCCTGTCAACGTATGCCCGACTATATTAGCTCGCTACCCGAGCCTGAACGGCAGCGGTATCGAGATAAACTGTGCGTGGACGGCGTTGCCTTCGATGATCTTTAGGCCGTAAACAAGGCCTGCTGGAGTTCCGACATGAAGTTGCTGCCACCAACGTGGATGGCTCACGTCGTCGTTTACTTAGTTTTTTTCGTCAAGCCAGTTCACGGCCGACACGGTGCAGGCGTACTATCACGATCATTATGAGTGCGAACACCGCTCCGCGTGGAGCGCGGTACTATCTGTGCATTCTCTATCCTTGAGAAACTCAGGAGAGCTTATTGATGTCATGGATAACAATCACGGTAGGAAGTGTTCAGTTTGCTCAGTGAACATGAAGGATCTATATTATTCTCTTGAAAAGAAAAGACTGATGTCGGCGGTAAAGGAACGGTTAGAGCTAAATCTAGTGAAATTTCAGTCAGAGTCGGCAGTGTCGGTAGATGGTTTTCTCATAGTTCCGGACCGATACCTGCAGTCAACAGTTATTGAGTATGATGAACGGATGTACGTACAGCAGGAGGGTGTCTGTATAGGATCCTCGGTCGCGCCACTTTTGGCCAAGTTTTATCTCAACACCCTAGACAGAGTTGTGGCTGAGAAGACAAGAGAGTTGCCCCCAGATGTAGGTTCAGTCCGAAGATATGTAGATGATATAATTGTGTGCACTTTTCAAGAGAAACTTTCGGATACTCTGCAAAATGTAATAAGTTCAGCGGCCCCGGAGCTGCGTTTCACTGTGGAAAAACCGGAGGACAATGTCATTCAATTTTTGGATTTACGCATTCATGTGGGCAGTGGGCTGTGTTGGGAATATGGGACGCAGGCGGCCACAACCCGTCCTATCGAAGCAGGGTTGTGATTCTAAAATTGTAAAGGCAGGGGTAGTGAGGTCTCCGACCCAGAACGCTCTACAAAGGTCATGCATTCATTACATGGAGCAGTCTTTGAAAAGACAATGGGGATGACTGGAGAGGGCCGGCTATCAAGAATCCTTCATGAAACGGCAGCTTGCTGTACAGATCGAAGATAAACCAAGTGTCAAAATCCGACGGGCTGCCATTCCATATTTTCACGCCATTTTGCATAACTTGAAGGCATGTGAAGAGAGATTTGGGGTTAACACCCTTTTCACATGTGATTTCAAATTAGCTAAACTGACTCCTTTTGAGGCAGGACAGAAATAGTGTAAAATATGCATCGCGACAGATCTCTTCCATGTGTCAGTGGAGTAGTCTATGAAATTCCTTTGGAATGCGGCTTTAAATATGTTGGTCAGACTGCAAGATGCATTAGCGATAGGTTGACAGAACATAGACGGAATGTGCGGATTAACGCTTCAAACTCTGAACTAGCGAGGCATCTCCAGGAGTGTAATGCATGTACAGCGAACTGGTCAGAGACAGAAATCGTACACAAAGAGCGTGAGGAGATGAGACGTGTTGTCCGAGAAATTGTTCGCATAAAAACATCGGGAAATTGCATTAGCCAAGCGTCACTGCAAATTGGAAGTGAGTCAAAAAAGTTTCTTCGACTGTAAAGACCTAGTGTGGGGTGGACGTAAAAGGGGAGGAGGTTGCTTCGCAGTTGTTTGCATTGTTGGGTTTGGGATCGTTTGGAATCGGATCGCTAGAAAGCATTGTTGGCGACTGTGTGTGATTCATGGTTCAGTTCAGGGAGTTGGAGACGGTCTTTTTGTGTTTCCAAGTGCTGGTGTTACATCGTCCGCGTCGAAGTCCTTCCGGGTGCGGTGGTGACGACCTTGTGTTTCTGTCTGTATAAGGTGTTTTTTTTATGTATTGGTTGCAGTTCGGTGGATTGTCTTTCCGGTGTTTTGTTTGTAGTTCAGTGATCAACCTTTGTGTTGGTGGCGACGTTTGACGTTCGGGGGAGGTTATATAAGACGTAGAGGCAATAAAGTCTTTAGCTGAGTTTGAGACGTTGTCTGTCTCTTTATCGTTTTACTTCACGGATATCTGTTTTTCAAACCACAGTCTCAGGTTTTCAATCATCGTGTGTCTTGGCTATTGTTTTTTTCCTAACGTTCCGCTTTTATCCTGTTTAACATTTTACTACTCATTGACTCATTGATAAGTGCACCAGTAAGGAGGCGTTAAGCTGTTGGTGGGTCACTGAAAATAAGAATAAATAAATAGATTCCCTAAGAATCCACCCATGGTTTCCTATATCTTTTTTTTACAGCGAAGCTCTATGTGACTCGTTGGTCGGGCTTTTTCGTGTCCGTCGACAGAACTATAGTCGAAAGAATTGTCGACAGAAAAGCATCGTGCGCGCCTTATCATTGTTCGCACGCGCCTCATCTATCGTGTGGTTTTGACAGTTGTATCAATAAGAAAACCACAAAACAAGTGTCGAAACCACATGATAGATGATAAGGCGTGCGCGAACAATGCAAAGCACTTAGCGCTCCCCGCATGCGTTTCGCTGTAAAGATTGCGGCTGCATAAACTGCCGCGGCAATGGCAGAGTTCGAAGTGGGGAGTGACGTAACTAGCCCCTCTAATAATCTGAAGCACGTAGAGCTCCCCGCATGCGTTTCACGGTAAAGATTGCGGCTGCTTAAGCTGCCGCGGCAACGGCAGCGTACGAAGTCTTTCATATATAAAAAACGTTTTGGTACAATGCATTTACTTTTCTTTCGTTAATCATTTGGAATAGACCCTTTTGCTGTTAACAAACATAAACTGCCGCTTGCGTCCCAAGCGACTTCCGGTCGCACCGTCTTTTCGAGCCTGTTGAGCTTGCTTATGTCACCAGTGCTAGAAAGCACAAATGCTACACGGACAACAAAGTTGGAGATTTAACAAGGGCCTTAGGCTGTACAATATCACATCTTGGAGGGGACAGGTTCGTTTACAATACTCGAAACATTTTAACAGATCTCGCACTCCTTCCTTCTATTGGTGTTCACAGAGAGAGTTGGTGGTTAAACGTTTCATCTCTATTTCAAGCAGCGGTGTTAAAGGAGCTGTGCAACAAGTTCAGGGCTTTGCTTAAATTATTGTGGAAGTTGATGCCTGACACTTCTGAAGTGAACTACAGAAAACAGATTTTGCCTGGATACCCTAGCTTTTATTTACAAAAATGAAAAAAATCCAGGTTTTTGCCGCCTCTCAACTCGTACGTCGGTTCCGGGTCACGTGCGCAGTGACGTTGAGGGGGTAGGCGCGGGGTTCCGGAAAAGTGAGCAGCGAGAACTCATCCGCTCGCGACCGCGTGACCACGTGCTGGCGGGTGCCGCGCGAACAATATGGTGAAAGGAGGAAAGTCTCATCCGGGTCCGGCCAAATGGTCCGGCCATAGCGCGTCCGGCCCTGTCCGCCTCCCCCTTTGGCTTCTGGCGGCTGTTCGTGGTAGCAGAGAGAGCTGACGTTTTTTGGACCTAGGATAGATGGCGCCACTAAAACTCCGTATAATAAAAGTTGTGTCGATGATACCAGGTTTTTGACGCATTTATATATATGTTGGAACGACAAGATTTATAGAAAAATTACCTTTTATCGAGCAGGTATTCGCACAACTTGCTATCTTTCTACAAGATATCGCTATTACGCGGCGGAATCGCAACATTTCGATGAAAGAAGGTGTGTTTTCTGTCGTTCGTGACAAGGTGAACAATATCAAAAGCAGAAGATGCTAATTATTTCAACGTTAAAATCAAGCAATTAAATTAAGCAAGACCATAATGACTCCAATGTCATTCGGAGCCGCATACTACGTAATTCGATATAGAATAAAAACTGACTTGCCTGCGATACGCTAGTCCCCACCACCTCGAGAAATTAAGGACGTGGCTTTATATGTTCGTCCTTTTCGTTTCTTGATTAATTCTTCGGCGGTCCTAGCGTCTAATGCAGCAATCTCATTGACTGTGGAGCAATTAAAATATTCTCAGAACCCTGCATTTCTTCAGCCGTCGGTGACTATGGTCCCTGTGAGTGTCTTTGTTATTAGGTTCCCCAAGATCGTGTCCGTGTATGTCGACACAAACCTGCCTGGACAGCTACCGCCATCTATAAGCGACGGCGGCAAGCACGCAACCAGTATAGTTCCCGCCGTCGCTCGTAGATGGCGGCAACCTTTCCAGTTATAATAGAAGAATGGATAGTTGGGCAGGTTGGTGGGATTCATCGTAGGAAACAGCGCGAAAAACAGACGACGACGAAGAAGCACACAGTGTATCGAGTACAGCTCCGCTAGTCTTCCTTTTTCACGAGAGTGGAAAGGCTGAACGTTTTAGCTGGGACCCTTAGAGAATATGCCGACCTCCAAAAATATTCCCCTTTGTACGGGTAACACAGCGTGCGTGCATGCACTTACAACAGCTTCCTGGTGCTGCCCGACCAGAGTGCGCCGACCGCCACCGTGCCGCAGGCCAGCGACCATATGACCAGCAGCGTGGGAATCGCGCTCCAATCCACCAGGTACAACGCCAGCGTGGAGTCGTCTTCACCACCTGCCTGCCAGTCACGCCCATTAGAAAGAGCACAACCCGAGTCTCGCTACCACTTTAAAAAGTCCCGTCTGCATTTTTTGTTTTGTTTTTCTCTTTAGAGAACACTTATAGAACCAATCACCAGGATCTATCATTCTAAATATTTGGAGCACCTACTTTCCCGGAACGTGCTTGGGCGTGTCAATCGCTGCAATTTGTGAAGGCGAATCACGAGGCTCAAAATATGTTTATATCTAAGAACCCAGTCTGCGATACGGCACTGTGCATGGTGAAACGTCATTCTTAGTGCCACAGCGCTGATTGTGTCCTTAGGTCCAAACAAGTTTTAACAAGTTTACAACGATGAAAAAAAAACACAGGAAAGCTGGTAAAGTAGTTGCACAATAATAAACCCGAGACTTGGAAAAAAAAATGAAGGCGGATAACCTCACACAACATATAAAAACACTGCTGTGTTTCAAGATGTGCATTTTCTGCGTATCTTTTCCTTTTCTTAGTTTTAGGTTTATTATTATGAGGATATTTTCAACCCAGTCATTCGCCGAGCTCCCTGCGTAGATTGCAGTGAATAGCCACCCCAAGTACGTTGCGGCAGAGTAGACTATCCAGATTTCTTAGAGTGCATATATGGGGCGGTATCTCACCACGTTTCCGGCTCGAACTCTCGCGAGAATACATACTGGTGTGACGTCAACTTTTGTTTTTCTCTGCGTTGAGACAGTGTTCTCCAGCTCAAATTATTTTGCCTCTACTGTCATGCAATAGTGTATGTTTGACTGTTGTTAAATGCAAGCTGCCATCTTGGAGCTGTGGCCTCGCCAAACTGCACTTGTTGCAGCTTTTTGTCCCAGCTGCGATCTTTCTTGTGAAAGAAAATAAAGTATTGATTGATTGATTGATTGATTGAAATTATTCAAACCGTGGGACCTAAAGCCCCTTGATAAAGGTGTTTTCACAAGTACCGCCAACCATTGTTGCGGAAATCCGCAAGACACGTGCCACGAGCGGGTGCTCCGCCGCCATTCGCTTCCAAGGGCCGCTCATTTCAGTGCTGCGCCGCCATTTGCTTCCAAGGGCCGCTCGAGACCTGGTCCACGTGCGCTCGCGCATTTGGCGCTACTTGCAAAGACAAACGAAAACATATCGAGGGGCTTTAGTGGGACCAAGCAAGCAGCGCCACGTTGCGACTCCTAGCAGAATCATTTCGCATTCAACACGGTTGGACTATCCTATATATCCTGTGTATACAGCCTATCTTAGGCCATGTTCCAAAATTTACTCGATCTTACTCCAGGGTAAGAATTGTGTACCTTGGCGTTCCAAAACCTACCCGCGTCCAGCGTTTTTCAATCTGTGATGTCTCGTGACACGACCCGCCGGAGTAACTGGGATTCATTTGGGTAAGATTTGGAACGCAGTCATAGTTTCTAATCAATGTCAGCTTAACTGAGCGCAGCGCTATACAAAACGTTCCGGGTCACACTCGGCGCTATTTTTTTGACACGAGACCTTGAAATTCAGAACACAGATATCCTTCATGCGCCGGCAAAAACCTCCGCGATCATCTCAATCCCAGTACGTTTACTCGCTCCGCCGGTGAGCGAGGAGCAATCTGATAATAGGAGGAGCGAAAAATCCTTGTCACGTAGGTTTGATCAATAAGGGCCCTGATGAATGCCGTCCCGTGGAGATTTCCGAACCATCGAGAACACAACTTCGTGAAGGCGTATTCCGGCACGTATAAACGAGAGAGAAAGAGGAAGAAAAAGACACCTGAGCACTTCTTATGAGTTGTGAATGCGAAAGCATGAATGTCGTTCTTCCGCTCCCTTAGTTCGTCTGCGGTGTACTGGCGTGGAGGGCCACGCATCGCTACTGCCGAGGTTGGTGTCGTCGACGATATAGATGCCTCAGGCGCCGCGATGCTCCTCGGCGCCCAGAGGAGCAGAAGCATTGGCCTGAGCAACACCGGCGCGACATGTGACCCAAGAAGGGGGAGAGAGGGGCTGCCAAGCGCGCGCCACCCTCTTTATTTGCACGTTTTTCGTAGTCTCAAACAACGCCCGCATTAGTTGCCCGTCCTCCGCGGTCACAAACAACGCCAATGGCGCTCCATGAGACGGTTAATGCTTTCGCATAAAAATTAAAGGACGCTTAAGCTT
Source organism: Ixodes scapularis (assembly GCF_016920785.2). Classification (NCBI taxonomy): domain Eukaryota; kingdom Metazoa; phylum Arthropoda; class Arachnida; order Ixodida; family Ixodidae; genus Ixodes; species Ixodes scapularis. The sequence goes on from NW_024609835.1 coordinate 28,167,648, forward strand.
CGCCTTTAACAGTGGAACGCGATAGCTAAATCAAAAACCTCCGCTCGTTCTTAAGCCGCGCCAACTTGTCTGCGTGGCCTAGTCGGTAGCATGTCTGGCTCGCCACCTTCGGTTGCGAGCCAGACACGCTGCCGATCCGATCCCGCTCCGCCTAAAATGCTTTGATTTCTTTTTTCTTTAAGGCAGATGAATTACTTATCGACCAATCAGGATATTCCCGTCCCACCAATGCCGATACCGACGCCGACGCCGGCTCCTTTCCGACACGAGCTCCTTAAGGCCATCAATTTAAAACATGGCTGTGTGTTGCCGCCGTTGCCGCTTATAACCGTGGGAAACACGCCTGAATTCGAGCTCCGAGCAATTCCTGCGGGACGAATGGCGTAAAAACACGTGCAGAGCAACGCTGGACGCGTGTAGGTTCTTCGAAAGTCAAAACGCCAAACCTTTGTCTCCGGAGCGATTTCGAGAATCACAGCCGCGGGAAAGCAGTGTATAGCGAACGCGGCCTATAGCGTAACACACGCAGATGCTGATTTGTCGCACATAAAAAGTTCCTGCTCGCCGGCCAATGAAAGGCCCACGATCTGCGCTACGCTGCGTTCGCTGCGCTGAACGTCGGAGTATATAGCAGAGCCCTATAGGGGGTATTCGCTTGAAGCCATATACGAGGGCGGTTGTTCAGAGCGCATACTCAGGACGACCGCACAGTAACAGGCCGCCAAGACCGGCAATCTTGATGGTGTCGAATGCAAGTTGCAAAAGAACTGTGGAAGTTCGTCATCAGCATGCGCTCAGCAGTCGCGCACACAGCTATGGCCGCCAGTAAATTTTTCCTATAGGTGTCGCCCGCTACCAATAGTCACTGTTAGCTCAAGAGTGGCAGGGCATGGCCTATCATGATCACGTTTCCTGCTTCGTTATTGGTTCATCGGTGTTCTTATCAACTGATGCCGCAGCGATGAGGACGAGCTCGAGACTCCCCGCGCGTCTTTTAAATGGTCACTGACTACATAAAGATGTACACTGCCGTGCTTTCGAAGTATGCATCCTCGATTTATGAATTCACAGCACGGCTACGTATACATTGAAGGGTACCCACCAAGATTTTCGTTGCAGATTCGTTAGTAATGAGACCAAGGACGACATCATGAAGGGCTGTGGATGGTTTTTCATAATATTTCCTTTCCCTCTGTGGAAGAAAATACAAAGGAGGAGGAGACTAGAGTGAGCACAAAAACAATGAACGTAATCGCTTTTATCGATACAATCAATGGTTTCGGCACGCATACTGGCCCACAATGCACTGGAGCACCCTACTGTGGCCCTAATCTACACGGCGGGACCAAGCAGGACCAAGCAGGATTGGACACTGGCCAATCGCAGCAGGCGGCGATGTCCCGGAGCTTTGGTCCCGCCGTGTTGATGAGGGGTCTAGGGACCCTGGTCACGAAACTTCGGCAGGGTCAATAGTTGCCGCTAGGGTACCGTCTGTCCAGGAGGGGGCTTTTTCCTTTGGCCGCCCCACTCTCATTGACCCACCCGAAATTCGCCATTGCAAGCAGTTTTCGAGAACAATTTCTCCTACAACGAAATTTTGTTACGCCTGTATTTGACTAATGAATGCACACATAGGTCATTCTTTATTGATCTCTAACAAGATAACTTACAAATGACCTTTTTACTGTTGTTTTAAAGAAATCAATGCTTTCACAAGGGAAAAAACGCAGACAATTGAAATCGAGCGTACTGGTGTGCAGTGGCTTTGCTAGGTACCGCTAGTCGCAGCGTTGGGTTATGACGGTGAGGGAGGTATTGAAAGGTCGTTTTGAGAAAAGAAAAATGAATACAAATTATATCATTTTTGAGATCGTTGCTAATATATAAGATTGAGCAGTTGACTGAGTGTTGTGTACAGAGCCGAGGACGGTTCCATTAAGAAATGCTGTCCGTGCGATGACATGTTATCCCGATTCATAGGTGGCCCATTCAAAGGGGGTTCGAAATTCTAGCACTTGCGGGATGCCAGCGTCTCAGCAGTATAGGCTAGATTGAGGGCTCCTAGCCCCTTGGTGACGCCAGCGCCGCGCGTGGTCACGTACCAAGCTCTCCCATAGCGTTACGGAGACGTTTCGTGACCAGAGGCGTATTCAAAGACTCTGGCTAAATTCACGAAAATAGTGATTGGTAACATGATCAAGTAGAAATGCAGTCTGAGCGGCAAAATAAATTAAAGGGATGCTGAACCAAACATTTCAGTGTCTATAATAATTGGCGCACTATCGTTCCATAAGTCAGCAGCCGCAGGTGTGCGCAAGCACACGCAACGAAATTGCGTGTGCTCGCGCACATTGGCGGCTGCTGGCTGATGGAAAGATAGTGCGCCACTTATTATAGACACTGAAATGTTTGGTTCAGCATCCCTTTAACGTCCTTGTGTCACTCGGACTGCTTGACTTACTGAAACCCGATACAACTCGCCTTCCCATTGGCTAAAGCGACAAATGAAAACCAGTGATTGCTAGTCTGGGTGCGTCGCGAGACAGCGTTTATCCACGAGCTTGTAAACTTTATCTTTGGCAGGAGTGCAAGACATTCATTCTCAGCTTCGTGGTATAGAAATCTATTGGCAACAAATATAAAACTTTTCGAATCGGTGTAAATGAAAATAACAGGAAATGCCGACGTTTTAATGCTATAGCATTCTTTGCCCCCCCCCCCCCCCTCCTCGATACTTGGACTTTCTCGCCTCCTAATGCGCAGTAGGTATGCCCAGTAGACCATTTTAGCTCACATTGTCACACTCCTTCACATTCGCACCCTCTTTGAAGAACCTGACGTCCTCGAGAACGTCCTAGAGGTCGTCCTAAAGGTCGTCCTTGAGATCAGCCCTAGAGGTCGTCCTAGACGTCGTTGTTGACGTCGTGCACTAGGAAGTCATTCGCGACGTCATCCTTGATGTCGTCCTTAAGATCACTTTGAGGTCGTTCTAGACGTCGTCCGCGACGTCACCCCTGAGGTCGCCCTAGAGGTCGTCCTAGTGGTCGTCCATGAGATAGCCCTAGAGGTCGTCCTAGACGTCGTCATTGATGTCGTTCTCTAGGACGTTGTCTTAGACATCGTCCCAGAGGCTGTTCTAGACAAATGCCATCGCAATTCATAGACAACCAACAATAGTGGCTTTTGCAGATAATGTTTTAATATTCGCGTGTGACAGTCGCAATTTTTTTAAGCATTTAATGCTTTCTAACAGCACCCTTCAATTTCTTAATTTTATTCGTGTGTCCGTCCCTGCATTTCCCGCTAAATTTAGCGGGAGAATTGATGTCACGTGACCTGAACACCAAATCAGTTTTCCCGCTAAATTTAGCGGAAAACTTTATGTCACGTGACTTGAATGCCCATTCAGTTTACGAGCTAAATTTTGCGGAAAAATTAATATCATGTGACCTCACGTTATGAGACATGCATCGATTCAATTACCCCACAAAATATAGCAGAAAAATTGACGTCACGTGATTTGACGTCGCGTGACCTACACACCAATTCAGGCCCCGGCTAAGTTTGGTGTGGAAATTGATGTCACGTGACCTCACGTCACGTGGGGTGCCGACCACTCGTTACATGCATATTGTTCAAAGGACAACTAGTAACGGGACCATTTGTCAGAGCGGAACATTCGTCATAGGATAATTCGTCGATTGGGCAACCCGTTACACTACGACTACTAGTCCGTGTGATATTGGGGTCAACCTCCCGAAGGTCACTAAGCCTATCGGGCTGTGGTCGCTAGCTCCTCCCCCATTTGGGTCAACATCCGAAAGTTCAAAGACACTGCAAGGTTAGCTAAGCTTATTGAAGTGAAGGATGTGAAACAAACGCAATAGCTCCGGGTTGGTTCCCAAATATAGAATGCTGGGATAATATAAGAACAACTCTTTTGGGGTCTCTGTCTTTATTCCGAAAAAAAATGAAAGCCGTTTAACTCCCTGTAACGCCGAATTAGAGCGCAGCTCTTGAGGAGGAGGAGGGAAGGGTACTGAGGGTTACGGGTTCTTGGGTGGGGGGGGGGGGGGGGGGGGTCACGTGACCTGGGGGGGCACGTGACATGGGGGTGTGGTCACGTGACCCCCTGCTTCCCCCGAGGTCACGTGACCTTGGGGAGGGGGTCACGTGACCCCCCAGAGAAATTTTCCGCTACATTTAGCGGGGAATTTTGTCTGCCAGATTTAGCGGTGAAACTTTTTCCGCTAGATTTAGCGCGGAAATTTTTTCGTTAAATATAGCGGGGAAATTTTTCCGCTAAATATAGTGAGGAAATTTTCCCGCTAGATTTGGCGGGGAAATTTTTTACGCAATTTACCCATAATGCACCGCAGGGTTACGCCGACGGCGACAGCGACGGCGACGGCGACGTCGCTCAAGCCGGAAACGGGCGCCTAAGAGCTGCGCTCTAAAATGGAAGTGATAGGTACGGTGAGGGGGAGCGACGCTGCTTGATGGCGGGTTTTCGTATACATGCAACAGAAGGAACGAGTCAACGTGCTACTGGATATGTCGCAGGGGAGGCGAATGCAAGGCGAAAATGACAACATATGCGGATGCCAATCGAATCATCACCATTTCAAGCAGCCACACGTACACGGGGGACCCAACAAAACTCAACCTGCTCAGGACCCGTCATCGGATAAAAGAAAAAGCAGGTTTGTACCAAAAAAAAAAACTTTCTGAAATCTAGTATTGAAAGATTATGTTTCTTAACAATTTTTTTCCGTCACAGTTTCGTCACTCCACGCCAAATTATTTTAGACGCTGCATCTGCCGTCAGTGACGACACCGCACCTCAAATACCCGCCCCGTCGTCCGTGCGGCGAGTCATAAGGAAGCAAAGGCAGCGCGCGACATTCAACTACCGTATACCATCTACCAGAGGGGACATCCGAGTCCCCGTGGAGTTCAAGGTAATGCCCTGGCGATCGATGGTGGTGTGGAATTTTCTTAATGCTTTTCGCATCTTATTGCAGGTGACGAGCAAAGAAGAGTCCTTCCTTCCGCGTGATACTGGAGAGAGCGACTCAGCAAGGTTCCTCATCATTGCCACCGAAAAGAACTTGCACCACTTGGCAGAGTCTACCGTTTTGCTTCTCTTAGAAATAGGGGGTGTACAGAGGTACACCCCTTGTTCTATATGTAACACCCCAAAACTACATTTTGTCGTTCTGTCCACTGACGTCGTCCTGGCGATACCAACTTTTACGGGCGGCTTGGTAGCTGTTGGATATGACGGACTAAATAGCTAAATTGTGTATCAAAGACTACACAACAAAACCACCGAGGTTTTGCAGCAGGGCTAAAAAAAAAAGCTTTATTGTCTTAGTGTAGCCTTTAATGAGTACATTAGCTATTGCAATAAGTTGTCACTCGATTATTAAGCCGCTCGAAAAAGTTGGCAACGCCAGCTCGACGTGGGTGGACAGAACGTCGAACTGTAATTTTGGGTGTTACCTATGGGGCAGGGGGTGTACTTGTGTACACCCCCTATCTCTGAGAGTGTATGTAGACGGCACGTTCAAGGTGACACCACCCCTATCCTACCAGCTGTGCACCGTGCACGCTGTTCTTTATGGAGCGTGCACGCTGTTCTTTATGGTATTCCAATGACATACGGGCAGCTACCGAGCGAGTCAGAAGACACTTACAGAAGATAATTATATTTTTCCAGCATCCCCATTAGTTTCGTTTCCCCTACAGCAGTTTTTCTATCCAGTATGAGGAAATGGTCGCCGTAATGAATAATTACTTGAAATATTTTTGCGACGGAAACTTCTTTTTATAAACTTTCGCTATGATTTTTTGCTGCTCTTCTCAACGCCATGGGTCCTCACAGCATTGAAGTCGCGTACTCCGACTTCTAGATCGCGGCTACGAAGGCCAGGGGTGTCTTTTTCCATCTGAGTCAGTCAGTGTGCGGAGGGTCTGTGCCAGTGCTATACGGAACGGCGTTCCTGAAACGCGTTCCTTTTAGGAGGAACGAAGGGACGCCGCCATTTTATTTTGCATCAGTGGAACTGGAACGAGAACTCGTTACATTTTTACTGGAACGGAAAAAGGAACTGCGTTTTTTTTCCGTCCAGTGGGGTGATTTTGTTTTATTTCCAAGAGGGAAATTCTAAACGTTCAGAACATGTTAACACATTCATCGTTTAGATTTGAAAGAAATTTAAAAAAGCCGAATTGCAAACTCGCTACGACGCCACTAAAAAAATCTAAGAACGCCTGCAAGAAGATACGAAGAATCCTGGGGATTCCATCATGCATAGTGGGACAGCTGCCAACAGGCAAGAAAACGAGAGTAATCCGGTCACACTTGACAGTACGATTGTCTTTCCCTTTGCTTTTCAAACACTTGAGGCAAGAAAAAAACGCCCTGTGGCTACCAAAGATAAGCTATGTCTTTTATGTTTGTGTAAACTTTTGAAGGTTCACCACGTGACTGCGATATTACAGCGTCTAGCATGCAAATTAAGCAAAACGAATCAAACGTCCTGATCAGGAAGGCATCCCATCGGGCCGGGTTCGAGCCGGGTAAGACTAAGAGCGAACAGGCTCACGCCGGGCCTAAAAAAATAGGCCCGTGCAGTGCTTTAATACATAGACAAGAATGAGTGTGTGATATGACAACCATTCGGGCAACAGTAATAAGCTGAAGGAACCACGGCGGCGCCTTGCATGGGCGAAACGCACGAGAAAATCGATTGTAGAACTCGGCAACACGTGGAGTGACCCAAGGGGCAAACCCATCCGGAGGACTCACCGTCAAAGTGGCGTCCCTTATGATTATCACCGAGTAGGCATGCGCAGCAGCCGCAGCAGCGAGTACCGTGTCCAGAGGACAAGGTTCGCCAGCAAGTTCCACAAGGACGTGCTTTCCCGAAGCCCAAGCCATGTCCAAGTCGCAGCTGTCGTTGAGGGTCCGGGCGACGAGCATTTTAAAGCCACGATACTCCTGCAAATGTTCCGTCGATTGTCTCGTAGATGTTCGATGACATATTTATTAAACGGGCTATTATCATCGACAGCTAACCAATATAGAAAGCTTGAGAGCTATGTTCATAGCCCCACGCGTGAAATGACTAGTAAAATCAAAGCTAAGCTGGAACGAAGGGCAAGTGGTCTTTTGGAAGTTTAGAATTTGATATCTCACCGCGTTTTCGAGCCCACGTGTGGGCATTTTGTACTTCGAGGAGACGAGGATGCATGACTTGTCCTCCAGGTACGAGTGGTTGCCATGACGTAATATCCCTGTCAAAAGTAATCCTAATCCTTCCTGAAAAGAAACGTGATTTACGTCTATGGTGAAAGGTCAAGAGTATACACACTCGTTAAGTTCTCGTTCTTCAAACGGCAACAATCTAACGTACAGTCGGGCGAGACAGACTGCTTGGGCGCAGTGCAAGCGTCCAGACGTGCTCAGATAATGAGGTGCTTCAGTCGCTTCAAATCAACGGCTCCTTTCTAATCGATATTGATCAGCACTCAGCACCAATAGGATCAGGTATATAGTGTGCGAACGTATTCACCCACTTGCTTCGTCCCTCTGCGCAACTGCCTTCGCTTATCCAACAGGAGGATTGCAACTGAACAGAACGCCATGCTCATTTGAAGCAACTCTGCAATCAGGGTGCAAAACCCGCCAACAATCCAGTTGCTTTCGTTACCGGGCACTTGGAAACTCTAAAAACGTTAGACACGTTTTATATTATTTTGATGACCATACTAAGCGCCCCAGGCAACTGGACCAGTTCATGACATTATCCCTCCTGTTTACTGCTATACTGTCTAGCCACGCGTAACTCGTTTCTGACAAGAGAGGAGAAAGAGATGTAAATGTGTTCGTAACGCGTCACAGGTAACGGGTAAGTTGCACCTAGTTACTTTTTTTTTTCTAATGAAGTGTACGATCTATACTTTCCGTCAACTATTCTGCGCTACATTGCCAATGCTGGCGTTGCTTCCACTGTTCAGCAGTTCCGCACTGCTGCGAGAACACCAGGCTTTGTCTTTTGCGCCTCATTTGCATGCGCTCGCGCAACTAGCTTTGACAGAGTTGGAGCGCTGTAAAAGCTAGACTATAGCTTTTACAACGTAGCACAAAATGGTTAACGACGAGTATAGTTATCTTTCAGAGAAGGAACAAGTAACGCATCTTCGTTACTTTTGATGAAGTGAGGAGTCACGGTACTCAATTACTTCTGGTGGAGAACGTGTACAACATAAGTACCCAAGCTAGTTCTCTTACCAGCTCGCGCCTATAATTTGCAGGACGAGGAGACGCTAGACCATAAAAAATATATGTGCAAGGTGTACGTCTGTAGAGCCCACAGTTATCCCCGAATTAAAGCGTTAAAAGCAAGCAACTATTAACGACGACAACTATTTGAGGCGGCTAACCTGCTTCATAAAAAAGACCCATACAGAGAAACGACAAAATAACGCGTTACATTTCAAGCTGACGAACGCGTTCCTTTTAAATCGCAGGAACGAGTAGTTACGATAAAACATTGCTGTCGAAGTGGAGCTGGTGTAGATTTACCATTTTTCTTAAACCACCTGAGACCGGCCGGAAAACGAGAAGTATTCAAAATAAAACGAAGAGAATGACAGGAGCAACGACTTTATTCAGTAGCATCTTTATATTCGTACCTTCTCTTTCTCCACCCACTCTGAGGTGGATTGTGAAAAGCGTAACGTAGTTAGTTACTTCATTTTAGTAACGTGTACATGTTAGCGGAGAGGTTAGCCTCAGCGTTGTGCTCTAACAGGATACTCTTTAGATAACTGCCCAGAAAATCACCTGTGATGCAGCAGCCGGTACAAGCAGAGCAGAAAGAACCAGGAGCGCCGACAGCGACGTGAGGAGCGCGGGGGGGCCGCAGGCGACCATGGGAAGTCCGCTGTGGCCGACGGGGTTCGTAGCGTTCCGCTACGAGGCCGACCTGGCCAGCTCCAGCCCCAGACCCCAGGGAACCCACGCCGAGGACGGGTTTTCGTTTTCTTCATCCACCTTTCAGCCTTGTACACAGGTAGCGCCCGTAAAGACCAGTACATTTGGCACACCTTGAGAAAATTATAATTATAAACGTGCGTGTACCTGAAATTGGAAACGCGAATGTCGTTTCGCGCAGTTTTATGTATATTTTTAGACCTCAACTCAGATTTATTAATAAAACTAAATTAATAAAAACGGCGTAAATAACATATAACCGATATTCTACATTGGCACACTGGATTGCATCCTGCTTATGTAATGTAATGTAATGCTTTATTCGGTTTCTAAAACCCGGGCGACAGTGAAAAGGCTATTGCCCATGCCATAGAGGCCCACTGTACCCGCGGTGCCTGCATGTCTGTATGTCTCACGTAAGACCGAAGACATCCACTGTCGCACTGAGTGGGCGAGCGCGTGACGGACTGGCGCAGTCAGTGAGTGACAGACAGTGTATTCACACGACGGAGGTTGCTTCAACAGAGAGGAGCAAACGTCATCGCGCTTCGAGGATACGTGTGCCACATCGCGAGCTGAGACTACAGTCAAAGCTGCAAGCTCGAGCTAGCCCGCGCTCCTGGCTTTGATACGGGCTTTTCTAGCGCCACGCGCCACACGCGCACGCCTTCTCGTATAAAAGATTCGAGGTAAAGAACCAAAATAAAGCGTTGACGAACGCGCGTGCAAGATGCAACTTGTTTTAGGCTTTTTCTTTAGAAACTTTACTGCTGCTGAGGCCAGCACGTGTGGCGCGTGGAACGCCAATCCCTGCATTCTCCTTGATGCTTGGGTAATATAGCAATAGGTATATTCCAATATTTACAAGTCCTCAGACCAGAGTGCGACCTCCTCAGAACAGGAGTCGAAGAAAGAATAAAAACACTTAAGGACAAGGACAGACAGCACAGTTCTTTCAACTAGCAACACACATTTACTGGTGTCTCCTTCAATAGTGCTATCTTCTTCCTAACGTTTGAGACTAAAGAGGAAGATGCGGAAATTAATATATTTATATACACCCGGAAAAAAAACAAAAAAACAACACAAATTTACACCCAATACACTAAAGATAAAGAATTCAGAAAGAAAGAAAAAAAAAAAAAAAAAAGAAAAACACTATTGACAAATTGAGATAGAGCGCCCTTTGGCTAATCCAGCTCTGGTTTCAGGTAGTTGATCTCATTTCTGGACAAGGCGAGAAGGCGAAGAGAAGGCGAGAGAAGAGGGGGTGGTATACTCCATCCCTCTCTCCTGTGGCGACCGATACATTGGACAGACAGGTCGTTGCCTTAACACGCGCCTACGAGAGCACGTCCTCGAGGTCTCTCGTGCTTCGGACGACACTTTTCACCCAATAGTGGTTCATCAACGCCTCTGTACGAGCTGTGAAGCCCGGTTCCAGGACACCTGCACGATTGGGAGACATAAGAACAAGCTCGGGAGAGAGATCATTGAGGCATACAAGATAGCCCATGACGATCACAACATCGCTGCCCCTTCTCTCGCCTTGTCCAGAAATGAGATCAACTACCTGAAACCAGAGCTGGATTAGCCAAAGGGCGCTCTATCTCAATTTGTCAATAGTGTTTTTCTTTTTCTTTTTTCTTTTTTTCTTTCTTTCTGAATTCTTTATCTTTAGTGTATTGGGTGTAAATTTCAGTTGTTTTTTTTTCCGGGTGTATATAAATATATTAATTTCCGCATCTTCCTCTTTACTCTCAAACGTTAGGAAGAAGATAGCACTATTGAAGGAGACACCAGTAAATGTGTGTTGCTAGTTGAAAGAACTGTGCTGTCTGTCCTTGTCCTTAAGTGTTTTTATTCTTTCTTTGACTCCCGTATTTTCACCAACACGCTCTTTCATCTTTGTCTCCTCAGCACAGCACGCGCATATGTTTTTCACTTCGGAGAGCGAGCAAATCACGCGCCATACTCAGGAACATTAAAAATGGAACCGGCCAGGAGGAGGAGGAGGAATAAACTTTATTATGCCTGTATAATGGTCTCTGGGTGGTTCCCTTAGTCCAGGGCCCCAATGCTAGCGGCTGTCAGCCTCGCCCGCCCGATCAACTTTACTTGGTCAGCAGCAGACGAGCTGAGCAGTGCGGCTTCCCAGTTTTCAGGAGTGGGATCGCGGTGGGAGGGGGGGGATGTTAGGGTGAGCGGTGCAAAACCACGTGGTGTGTGATAAGGAAGCATATTGCCCGCAGTGCGGACATTCGGCTTTGTAGCTTGTAGGGTAGAATTTGTGCAAGAGCGCTAGGTTGCGGAACGCTCCTGTCTGGAGCTGGCGCCAAGCGACCGCGTCTTCTTTGTTGAGATTTTTGTGTGGCGGGGGGTATTCACGCCTCTGGCCACGATGGTAGGCCCTTATTTCGGAGTACCTGTTTGACACCGGAATGAAGTATGCTCCTAGCCCTAGTCGCGACGCGGCGGCAGGAGCGGCCCGGAGGGTGCATTCTCGGGCCTCGGTGTCAGCACACCGATTGCCTTTCACCCCTTCGTGTCCTGGGATCCATATGAGTTCCACTGTGGGGAAGCCCTGTCGGTCTCTCTGGGTGAGGACCTTGGGTGCCTTCGGCGAGACACGGCCTGCTAGGAAGCGACGCAGTGCTGCTTGTGAGTCGCTCATGATGGTGACGTGATCTTCTCCGACCCCAATGGCCATGGCGATGGCGAATTCCTCTGCAATGGTCGTATTAGAGGTGCGCAGCGACGCTGTGATTCGGGTCCTCCCAGTTCCATCCACGACACATATTGCCGCTGCATTCCGTTGATAGGCATATGTGGCCGCGTCTGTGTACAGGACATCAGCCCGTTTGCCATACGCCTTTTGGTAGAATCTTGCCCGAGCCTTGGGGCGTTCCGCGTGGAGCGTCGGGTCCATGTTGCGGGGGATCGCGTGCACCTTGATATGGCTCCAGATGTGTCTCGGGAGGGGTGCCGTAGTGTCTTCTCTGCCCCATTGGAAGGGAATCTTGAGCGACTCTAGGACCTTTCTGCCCGCAGGGGTTTGGGCGAGTCGGTCTCGTTGAGCGGCAAGGTGGCTGTCCACAGCTCCCTAAAAGTGTTGTGGACGCCGAGCTTGAGTAGCTTCTCTGTGGAGGTATACGGGGGGAGTCCGAGGGCCGTCTTGTACGCTTTGCGTATGAGGACATCTAGCTTATCCTCGTCTCCCTTGGTGAGATTCAGATAGGGTGTAGCGTAGATGATGCGCGACACCACCAGGGCGTTAACCAGTTTGATCGTGTCGTCTTCCCTGAGGCCGTGCCGCCGGCTGGCGACCCGGTGCATGATGCGTAGAATCTGGGTGACTTGGTTCTGGAGGAGTGTGAGGGTATGGGTCGCCTTTCCGTCCTCCTGCAGGTGGAGTCCCAGGATTCTGGCACGCGGCACCACGGGGATTTTAGAGCCGTCGTCCAGGAAGACTTGTATCTCGTCTCTGGGCTCCGAGTTGCGGCGGGACCTTGGGGTCTTGCAGACTAGGATCAATTCCGATTTGGCCGCCGAGATATGTAGATGACCCTGGCGTAGGTACCGTTGAACTTCGTCGACTGCCGCCTGAAGCGCGTCCTGCTTCTCTCCGTCAGACCCGGACACGGTCCAGATTGTGAGATCGTCCGCGTACAGAGAGTGTTTAATGTGCGGGATGCGCTCCAGAATTGGGGGCAGCCCGCTCATTGCTAGGTTGAACAAGGTTGGCGAGAGCACCGCCCCCTGCGGCGTGCCCCTGTTGGGGGTGTTGATGACGTCCGTGCGGAGGTCACTTGCACCAATGGTGGCTGTCCTGTTCCGTAGAAAGTCCCGCAGGTAGTTGTACATTCTGGAACCGCAATTGGTGACTGACAGGTTTCGGAGGATTAGCTGGTGGCCCACATTATCAAAAGCTCCCTTGACGTCCAGGGCGAGCACCGCTTGGGTCGTCGTCCTGGAAATGGGGCCAAGGATGTCCTCTTTAAGCTGTAGCACGACATCCTGGGATGACAAGTGGTCTCTAAAACCAAACATGGTGTGCGAGAACACGCCCGTTTCCTCCATGTGCGGCTGCAGCCGTTTGAGGACGACCCGTTCCATCAGCTTTCCCACGCAGGACGTGAGGGCGATTGGTCGCAGGTTGTCGAGGCAGAGCTCCTTCCCAGGTTTGGGGATGAGGATAATTTCGGAGTGTTTCCACTCCTTGGGGGCTCGCCGTTCTCCCATACCTGGTTGTTATGTGTCAAGAGGGTCTGAGCCGCACCCGCTTCTAGGTTACGAAGCAGCTTGTTTTGAACGCGGTCCTCGCCAGGTGCCGTATTACGGCCCAGGTCTTGGAGCGCGCTCCATACCCCTTCGAAGCTGAAGGGGACGTCGAATTAAAGTTTGGCTCGCCTTCGTAGTCATGATACTCCGCGTCCGGGGACGACCCGATGTACCGTAGTTTGAGCTGTTCGAGGAGTTCCTGGTTGGTGCCGGGAAAGTCGCGCACAATTTTCTGGAGGTTCTGGCTGGTATTGCGTTTACTTTTGCTAGGGTCCAGGAGGTGTCGCAAGAACTGCCACGCGCCCTTGGTCCCTAGTTTTCCCTGGAGATTGGTGCACTTCTTGTTCCAGTTGGAAAGCGCCAGTTGGGTTGCGTACTCGAGCGCTTCCGCCGTGATTGCCGCGATCCGTTTCTTGAGGTTGCGGTTTAACTTCTGGCGCTTCCAGCGCTTGATCAGACCGTGCCTTGCCTCCCACAAGTGGAGCAGGTGCCTGTCCACCTCGGGAGTCTCCGTTGTCAAGTTGATAGTTTCCGTATAGGTGTTCTTATCGCACACCAGGCGCTCGGTCCAGCTGGCAAGGGAAGCATCCTCGTGCTCTCGCTCGCTGTGTGTAGCCGTGCGTGCTGCGCGAAACCTGTCCCAGTCTGTCAGGGCTTGTTTCCGGAGGAACTTTTTTCCTGGCGAGACGGCGATGTCCACTTGGGCTATGGCGTGGTCGCTTCCCAGGTTCACCTCGAGGTTTGACCATTCCGACAACCGTCCGCATCTCGTCAGCGCGAGGACCGGGCACGTGTCGCGGGTAACACTGTTGCCCGTTCTCGTGGGCTGCTCCGGGTCGGTCGGGATAGAGAGGCGTTGTTGGCAGATTAAGTGGTAAAGTCGGGTGCCCTTGGCCATAGAGCGAGTTACCCCCAGGCCGAGTGCGGCGCGTTAAAGTCGCCTACTATGAGGAGTTGGTTCCGTGCAAGTTTAAGCGCGCGCGCAAACAGTTTGCTAAAATCCTCGTGCCTGTTGCGTGGCGGACTGTATACGTTGAGAATAAAGAACGAGGGCCAGTGGCGCTTCTCGGGAATGATTTCTATAAGCACGTGGTCTATGCTCTTGTCGCTGAGTTCGTGCATGGGGGCATTTACGTGGTTTGCTGCTAGGACTGCCACGCGCTGGCATATGCGAGGGACAAGCACCTTGTAGCCCGAAAGTGAGGGTGTCTCGGTTCCAGTTTCCTGGAGTGCTATTATGTCGGGGGGTTCGTCGAGTCCGGCAATGTACTGCGCTAGGGCACCACGTTTGTTGCGGTACCCCCGGCAGTTCCACTGCCAGACTCTAGTTATGGCCGCCCGGCGTTGCTCTGCCATAAGCGGTCTCTGCCATTTTTACTGAGGGTGTCTATCCGACTGGGCGTGTCGGGTACGGTAGCCCTTGCGGACACCACTGAGGTTCTGGTGGTAAAACCCTTAGTTTTAGTAGAAGATGACCCTAGCATCCCTCAAGAAGAGGGAGCACTGCTTGAATTGTGTCTTTGCCCAGGTTGATTCGATGCTTTTAATAGGCTGAGAGCGATCTTAACTGCGGCCTTGACAAAAGACATCCATTCAAGAGAACTGTCTCCAAAGGAAGCTGTTGGTTGCGGATTTGTGTACTTCGAATGGCAGGGTTGCGGCTGAGTGGTGGGTGCAGAAAAGGTCTGGGATTCCTGAATTGTTGATGCAGCCGGCATATTGCTTTTTTGTTTGTCGTGTGGACTTGAACCCCGGCAATTTTTTTTTAGTTGCTTGACTTTTAGGTTTTGTTTTTTTGACGACCGTCGTGTATAGAGATGATGTAGTCACATCTTTTGAAGTTCCTTCCACGTCTTGCTCTCCTGAATAGACCGATCTCACCAAGCGTTCCACGCATGCGTGACGCCGCCATAACTGTATTTCGTAGGAGGCAGACGCCAGTTCACGAGAGAGCTCATACCGCCTCGTGCTCTGCTCGCGCACACCTCCAGCAGGATTGTCGCGCGTGCAGAAAGACCACAGCTCCCACGATGCATGTCGGCAGCGGTGGCGTGCTCAAACTATAGTCGGATGCAACCTGAGAACAATCTTTTAGCTCCACCTAGAGCCACTAAATAAGCTGCGCTTAGAGTATCGGCACTGCGTTTCCCTACATTGTTGTGAGCGCCGCCATTTTGGCTCGTATGCAGAGCAGACGCAACTGCCCATCGTCATGATTCGAAAGTGCGACTTCCTCAGCATTAGATTCGGTGTTAGGAAGGTCATGTAATATTGCTTTGCTCCGCCGCGAACTGTCTAAACATTTCTGGAGGACAGAAAAGCGTTTCCTGTGATTTCAGATAATGCTTCAGATAACTGGCAACCATGATTTTAAGACACAATATGGCCAAGTGTCGTTACTCTGAAGCGTAGCTTATTTAGTGGCACTAGCTCCACCCACAAGCGCATTGCGCCCATCTGAAGTGCCTCCGCCGTCGAGAAAGTAGTTCGCTAGCAACGTTGCTTTTTCTTCCTCCAAGAAACGTGTCTTAAACTACTACAATATTTATTTAATTCATTCAGGACATTTAAATAATTTAGAATACGTTTTTGTCAACGAAATAGCTGTTTAGTAAAGAAAGAAAGTCATGTCCAATGTACCGTCTTCCCAATTAATTTTCTGTCCAAGATACTGTCTAACATACCGTCTAACATACCTCTCAGCAGTGCTAAGCCTCGCGCCCGCTTCGAAATTTTCGTTGGCGATAGCGTCGCCGGATTCTCACGTTGTCGCGCAAAAACTGCTGCAAACGCAAGCCGATACCATTAAGGTTTCGTGGCGTAACCTCGGGCACGTAAAACACGGTGCGAAAAAGCAGAATAATTGTCACGAGAAACTAGCGTCGCGTTGCTAAGGCCAGCATCCATGTTGAGCTTTTTTTTTTTTTTCAAAAGGATCGCGATTTGTCCACGGAATCGTGACGTCATGAAAACGATTGGCTGGCGTTTCTCGGCGTAGGATTACATTTTCCTCTGAGAGGCATTTCCGGTTTTTCTTAGCTTGCAACCGACTATAGCTGTGAGATTGGTCTATTCTTGAGTTCAGTGACAGTCGGTTCTTTCGTGGCATTGCTGCCTGCTCGAGTAGATTCCATCTCCGGGAAGTGCTTATCGTACTCCAAGGCGGATTTCGCGACATGAAAGCCCACCGAGTTCGATTTTGAGTACGCCTGGATCTCCCCTAGTTTCTTTCGCTTCGAGCAGAAGCGTGCTGTAGCTTCGTGTTCTTGGCCGCAGTTGACACATTTCGCAGTCATTGATTGACATGTGATGTCTGTTGATTCATGTGGTTTTCCACAATGCACACACTTTTTGGGGCGTTTGCAGGCCACTCGCTTGTGTCCGAATCCAAATCAGTTAAGGCACTGGATGGGCCTTTCTTGAAAAGGATGGACGGGATGGCGTACATGCCCCAGAAGAACATGGGTTGGCAGAATCTTGCCCCGGAAGGTGACTTTGACTGTGCTAGACTTCCCTAGGCGTCGGACGGCACCAACGTTAATATTGGACCTGAGATGCGAGGTGATCTCCTCGTTAGAAAGCTCTTTGTCCACGTCCTGAATCATTCCGTTCACCGTTGCTCCAGCCAGTGGAGAGTATGACATCACAGAAATTCCACAGAGAGCCTACAAGTTGAGCAATGTTTTTGTAGCTTCACCATTTCTGGTGTCAACTGCGATGACATTCAATTTGCTGTTAAAGCGAACCTCGTGAATGCCCTCAGGACAGGAGTTTTCTAGAGCTCTTGAGAGCTTCACGCTACTGAGGGATGTTATTAACGTCTCAGTGTCCGCAGGGGCGAACACAACAATGAGCCCTTCTTCGATGGCTTTTGATTGGATTATTGTCTCCGAGCTGGAGTTGGAGTTGTTGCGCCGAGTTCTCTTTCGTGATCTAACTTCTTGATACGGACCTCCGTGCCGCCAAAAGGAGAGAGCCGAACGTCGACGGTCAGCAATCCGCAACAACAGGCTGGAGACGGTGGACCCATTGAAGAGAGACTACTGTGTCTTCGCCGTGGAGCCACCCGTATTTTGCGATGTGATAATCAACGGCTGCAATCTGCGGATGGAAGTTGACTCCGGGTCGGCTTTTACGGTTGTCAACCCGCGTGTGATGCGCCAGCTCCGCATTTCCAAAAGCAGCCTCAGGCCGTGCACCTTCCAGCTGCGCTCTTATACACGGCAGAGTCTTCGGATTCTCGGGAAAGCAACAGCGGACGTTTCCTTCAAGGGCAAAAGCGTGGAATTGGAGCTTCTGGTTGTAAAGGGATTTGGCGTCAGTCTCTTAGGGCGCGACTGGTTCCGGTCCTTGGGCATTTCCCTGGAGGGTGTCAACCATGTCGACGCCTCGTTGCAGCATATTCAGGCAGCCACAGTCCATAATGTGATGGACGAATTTTCTGAGCTGTTCCAAGCAGGACTCGGGAGAAGCAAGGGGCCGCCGGTTCGTGTAGATATCGACCCCGCCGTGAGTCCCAAGTTCTTTAAGGCCCGCCAAGTGCCACTTCCGCCGCTGCCAAAAGTCGACGAGGCCATCGATAAACTGGTGGAACAAGGAATATTTGAGCCTGTTCGTCACTCTTCCTGGGCAACCCCCGTCGTGCCCATTCTCAAGAAGAATGGGAACATCCGCCTATGCGGCGATTACAAGTGTACGGTAAACCGTGCCCTCCGGTGGGAAACATACCCCTTGCCTACGGCTGATCAGCTGTTTGCCAAACTGGCTGGCTGTCAGAAGTTCTCCCAGCTAGACTTGGAACAGGCATACCACCAGAAGAAAGTAGACAAGGATACAGCAGATCTCCAAACGGTCAACACTCATCGAGGACTTTTCTGGGTCACACGTCTACAGTTCGGCGTTGCTACAGCCGTAGCGATCTTCCAACGCTACATGGAAGAATTGCTCGCCGGACTTGATGGTGTTCTGGTGTTCCTCGACGACATTGTGATTGGTGGTAGAAACAGTGAAGAACACGAAGCCCGCCTCCGGGCCGTGCTGAAGAGAATCAGTGACGACGGTCTCCGCCTGAACAAGGGCAAGTGCAAGTTCGGAGTGCCTCAAGTGACGTTCCTGGGGTACCAAGTTGACAGGGAAGGCATACATCCTACGGAAGACAAGGTTCTGGCCATCAAGAGCGCTCCCGAACCGGAAGACAAACAGCAATTGCAGTCTTTCCTTGGCCTCTTAAATTTCTATGGTCGGTTTCTGAAAGGGGCCGCTCATGTTTTGGAGCCTCTTCATCGGTTGCTGGACAACGGTGCTGCATGGAAATGGGGAAGGGAAGAAGCGACAGCTTTCCGACAAGCCAAAGATCTATTACAGTCGTCCGCGGTTCTGGCACATTATGATGTTGCCCTTCCCTTGGTATTGGCCTGTGATGCTTCTTCGTATGGGTTAGGATTCGTCATGAGCCATGTCTCACCGTCGGGTCAAGAATCTCCAGTAGCGTTCGGGTCAAGGACCATGACACAAGCAGAACGAAACTACTCACAGACGGATCGTGAGGCTTTGGCTGTCATAGCGGGAGTGAACAAGTTTCATCAATTTCTGTACGGACGGCATTTCAAGATTTTTACGGACCACAAGCCCCTTCTGGGGTTGCTTCACCACAGCAACCCGATTCCCCAGGTCTTGTCACCACGCCTTTTGCGCTGGAGCCTGATGTTGGCGCAGTACGACTACGAGCTCATTTACCGACCTGGCCGGCAGATGGGAAATGCTGACCTTTTCAGCCGCCTTCCGCAGAAGGTTCAGGACTTCGAGGTACCTCCCCTTCATGACGTTTTGCTCATCGAGTCAACCCCCGAGGTGCCTGTCGACTCAAAGAAGATAGCTTTCCTAACAAGGAAGGATCGCGTTCTTGCCCTCGTACTGCGTTGGATTCTGCATGGCTGGCCATCTGAGAAACCTTCCGAAGTTTTCAAGCCATACTACGATCGCCGTGACGAACTGTCTGTTTACAACAGCTGTATCTTGTGGGGCAGCCGTGTTATCGTACCACCGCTTCTTCGAGAAGAAGTTCTGGACCTACTTCACAGTGGTCACCCTGGCGTGGTGAGGATGAAGGGCCTTTCAAGGGGCTATGTATGGTGGCCGGGACTTGACCAAGACATAGAGCGCCGAGTACGTTGCTGCTTTCCGTGCCAGGAGTCACGAAACGCGCCAGCCCGCGCACCCATCCACCCATGGGAATTCACAACAAGACCATGGTCGAGGCTACACGTTGATTTCGCGGGCCCGTTCCAGGGGGAGTTTTTCTTCATCGTAGTAGATTCGCACTCTAAGTGGTTGGAAGTTCAACGAGTCAAGTCCATGTCAGCTTCGACAGTGATCGCAGCTCTACGTACGCTGTTCGCAACGCATGGATTGCCTGATGTTTTGGTGTCCGACAACGGTACTGCTTTCACTTCAGTGGATTTTAAAGAGTTTCTTCGTAGAAATGGCATCCGCCAAGTCCTTGCGGCACCCTACCATCCCTCCTCGAACGGGCAAGCCGAAAGGATGGTTCAAGAGACCAAGAAATCACTGAAGAAAATCATTCGCGGCGACTGGTCAACCCGTCTTGCCAGGTTTCTTTTCGACCAACATATCCTTCCCAGTACTTCCACTGGAAGGAGCCCCGCAGAGCGATCCTTTTTGGACGGCAGATTCGGTCGGCCCTAGATCACCTACATCCAGATCAGCAGGCGGCAGTAACCCGGCGCCAGGAAGAAGCCTTTGAGGCGAGCCATCGGCAAGCCGCTCGCCAATTGGAACCCGGAAGTCAAGTTTTTGCAATTAATTTTGGCACGAGCGGGAACCGCTGGTTGCCAGGTGTGATCTCTTGCCGTTTGGGCCCGCTTTCGTATCAAGTGCAACTTGAAGACGGTCGTGTGTGGCGGCGACACATAGATCATATCCGTACGCGGCATTGCAGCATGCCAAGTGGCAGTCCAAGCCAGAGTTGCGAAGTCCAGATTCCTGATACAAGCTCCGCAACGTCAAGCCCGAATGCAGACCCGGACGTCCGTCTAGCAGCCTCTCCGACTGCTGACCAAGGAACCGAGCAACACCAGGCAGGTCAATCCACATCGACCTCCTATCTTCCTAATCCTGGCGCTGCTCCATCAGGACGTCCTCAACGCGAACATCGTCGTCCGGGGTATCTTCGAGACTACATTTAGGGGGGAGGTGTGTCGTGTATTGATCTGTGGTGGCATGCCGGCCGCGAGACAGTGCGACGGTCCACGCGAGCGCCGGCTGCTGCGCGAGCCAGGCCTCCTTCCGCGTGCCCCCATTCGGTAACGGCAGCTCAACCTAGAGCACGTACACAGCGAGCATGTACCAATAAACCCTTCGTCCTCTGTGCCTGACGCACCCGACGTCTCGAGTGGACTACATTACACGAAGCAATGGAACCATCGGAACAAATAGAGTGCCCATCATCTGGTTGCGACGTTACGGGTGCTTCGTTCCCTTGACGTTGCTCAGGAGTTATGCTCAGTGCTGTATTAGCAGCGTCAGGGACGCCCGCTTGGGCCGCTTCCATGTTCGTTCACATGGAACGATAGCAGCGGCAAAGACTGCAGCTTTCTCTAAAAGAGATCTTGGTGGTCTGCTTGATTTCTTTGTCAGGCGCACTGAGTTTAGAAATACTGCCCATTAATATTTGATCGAGATTTTCGCAATAGAAGTTAAAAAATACGAAAAATTACCAGGAATGAAAGATTGGACGTCTTTGGTTAGAGCGCTTCGTCGTCGTCCTCTCCCCGGCCAGGAGCCCTTCTTTGGAAAGGTATATAGACAATTGCAAGCATGGCTCCCCTACTGGTGCCCCATGCGCGCAAGCACGTGCAGCTTCTACGTGAACATAGCTTTGGCAAGCTTGAAATTGCACGGGCTTGACCTCACGAGCAGAGAGGCATGGCGGCGGCCAGCGGCCTTGCTTGCAATCGTCTAAATGCGCCGAGAAAGTGAGGGAGAGGAAAAGACGAGAGCGCGCGGAGACTTCAGAATGCCGAGCTCTGATTGGAAAGATTATTGGGTAGTCCTAAAGGCATTTTCCTCCACTGCACTCGCTGAACGCGTTCGAACGCGAAACGCCGGCGTCCGGCATTTGCCTTTCGCACTCGAAGGCGTTTGGCGAGTGCAGTGGCGAAGCAAATTGCTGTGTGTATGTTTATACAGCCGGAAGTTTGCCTCAGTGTGCGTCTGGTGACTCAACTGTAGATGAGCAATTTAGCCAGTGCAGTACAACCGCTAGCGGGTCTTTAACGTGCACCACGCAGTAGTGATACACGACCACGCCGGTACGATGCTCATCCAGATCGAAACGGGCATGGGCGGGGTTGAGTGCAGTGGAGACAAAAGCAGCTACCTTTAGGCCTACCCACTAATCTTTCCAATCAGAGCTCGGCATTCTGAAGTCCCCGCGCGCTCTCGTCTCCTCCGCTCCTCCTCTCCTTCACCTTCTCGGCGCATAGCAAGCATCCGTGATGTGGCGCACGTGACCTCGAAGCGCGATGACGTTTGCTCCTCTATGTGAAAACAAAATAGCGGTCGTGTAAACACACCATTATACGGTAAAATCATGGCGTCTAAGTTTAAAGTTACGCGCTCGAGTGAGTCACACCGTATTGCCCTCATTTCAAAAACAAAACTGAAGGCTCGAGGTACACCTAAGCACTTCTTATGAGTTGTGAATGCGAAAGCATGCACGCCGCCCTTCCGCTCTCTTATTCCGTCTGCGGCGTACATGCGTCGACGGTCGAGCGAACGCGCTAGCTCTCCTCTGCGCGCTGACTCTGGGCGGGGAGCTGTGGAGCCGCTGCCTCGCGGACACGCAGCGCCATGGGGTGGCGGTCGTTCAAACTGACGCGCAGCGGCCAATGGGAGCCTCGTTTTTGAAACAAAGACGCGCCAGCCAATGGGATCGCAGTCGAAATCCATCAGCTTCACTCCGCTCGGCTTTAGCTATTTGGCCCAATTGGCTAAAGAATTTTCTATGGCTGTCTTTAGTATTTTTTTATGGTCGCCTTTATGGGCCTCTTCAGCTTTGTCCATGGCCCTATCGCTCCAGCCATAGCGCCCTTTAGCTTTTCTAATGGCTTACCCTATGGCTCCTTTTAGCCAGAAAACTCTAAAAAATATTTACTTTAATTTCCCCGACTTGTGAACGCTACATGGTAGATCTACATACATCTCTGAACACAAAGAATACAAGCAGAACACTACCCCACACAGCAGCAACAACGCAGCGAAACCGGACCCACACCCCTCTCTACATATGCTATTTGTTGTTTAGCTTTACTTTACTTATTTTGTAGAAAACAACGATGGGTTGCGCGACCATGCAGGTCCGTAGGTCACCGTTGAGGGGGGAGGGGGAGGGGGAGAAAAGGATAAAAGAAGAGAAGTAATGAAGAAAATGAAAGAGAGAGTGTGACAGTCATAGTGTCGTCATCGTTGTCGTGTATGGATCAGGCGTATCATGGGCTGCAGTGCAATATTGTTCGCCTAGGCGGAGGAAAAGCCGGACTGTCCCTGCGTATGGCGACTAGCACTCGGGAGTGAGGTTCTATGTCCATCTTCCTAGGCGGTTAGACCATCCTGGAACGTCAGTAGTGTCGCTATATTATGTCGCATAGCCGCGTGCGACTCAAGAATTTGGCTAGCGCTGTTAGCATTCTTTCCGCCTTGGCAGCTGTTGCTGTGGGCCTAATCAGCGCTTCCAGGGTGTCACTAGGGCATCCGAGGGCGGAGTAGGTTTGTCTTAGTTCGTCCCGCTCTTGTTTGTACAGGGGGCACACACATAGAAGGTGCTCGTCGTCGGCGGTCACCCTACATTTACCGCATGCGTCATCTCGGTGGTCCTTCCATTTTGCCAGGTAGGCGGGAGCGAAGGCGCTTTTGGTGCGTAACCTGTGAAGGACGGCTGTCTCGTTTCTCGTCAGGCGTCCGGGAACTTTGGCGGGTAGGGGTCCATTCTCGAGCTCCGGATTGCGTGCAGAGATAATTCGCCGCGTCAATAGGCGAGCGTCTGCGAAAGCGGGGACCTGAGAAATGGGGCAGTTTGGCTCGTCGTGGGCCCGGTCCGCGAGGGCGTCAACTGCTTCATTGCCCTCAATCCCGCAGTGAGATGGAAGCCACTGAAAGGCGATCGTCCATCCTCCCTTTTGGAGATTCTGAGCCTTGGCCATTACCTCCCGTGCGAGTGCAGGTGCCCTGTCGGGTTTCCCCAGGAATCTTAGCGCCGCCCTAGGGTCCGTGAGCAAAACCAGGTTCCCCGGTTGTTTCCCATCCGTCATTGCCAGTCCCTGGCGGAGGGCTGCCAGCTCGGCTGTTGTGGATGACGCATGAAAGCACAGCTTCTCCATTCTGCTGTGTCCTTCCGAGATCGCCGCAGCCGTAGCTGTTCTTCGTTGTGCTTTCACTGACCCATCTGTGAATGTCCGTGTCCATCCGTAGTAGAATTCTTCGATGTGCTGTGATGTGTGTTGATACGCTACTGTCGCTGGTGTTACTCTTTTCGGACCCATCTGCGTGATATTCATTTCGATCCTCACTGCGGGAGGCTCACTGGGCGGCGGTGGAAGTGTAATGTGGGTGGTTGGGCACCCAGCAATTTCTTCAAGGAGATTGACGAGTGTCGCAAGATGTGCACGGCGAGTCGCTATGTTTTTCACGAGTGATACTGTGCTGGGAGTTTCCTGCATTCGTATGAGATGTCGTAGAGCCCGCTCTGTCGCTGCATTTTGCACTGTGTTTGTTCCCGATTCTACTAGTGTGTGACGCGATGATGCCGTCCGTGGGACGCCTAGACATATGCGCAGTGCCACTCTTTGTGCCCTTTCCAAGCTTGCCCACTGCCTGTGATTGAGGTCCAGGAGTGGGAGTGCGTAGAGCGTTCGTGCTTTGATCAGTCCATGGTAAAGTTGAAGCATCATGCGTTGTGAGGTGCCTCTTCGTACACCTCCAAGGATGCGAAGGATGGACGTCGTTTTCTTGTTGTTGTTGAGGACTGTGCTCACAGCAGGTTGCCACGAGACTCTGTCATCTAGTTTGAGGCCCAGGTATGTTGCTTGCTTTACTATTGGTACTGGGACCCCTGCAATCTGTAGAGACAATGTGAACTTGTACGTCCTGTGTGGCGCATTGAGCAAGGCTACCGATTTTGCCGCGGAGAGGCTGAGGCCCATTGTCGTTAGAAAATGGTAGATGTTGTCCAGAGCTCTCTGCAGTTCCTTCTGGACGCTTTTCCTACAGCAGCCTCGGTCGGCCGCCCAGATGGCAATATCATCTGCGTAAACCGCCATGTGCACTGGGCGGATCGTCCGCTCGCCTATCCGGGCTGCTTGCGGGAGTGCCGCCAACGCCACACTGAACAACAGCGGGCTCAGTACGCTGCCTTGCGGTACCCCTCGTGTCATACGTCTCACTGTGCTGCAGACACCCGCAGCGCTCACTTGTGCCTTGCGGCCTTCCAGGAACGCGCGGATGAAGGCAAGTATTCGGCCACCGATTCCCTGTCTTTTCAGCTCTGTCACGATGCTGTTGTGTTCAACAGCATCGAAGGCCTTGGAGATGTCGAGGAGAACTACACCTGTTGTTCGGTGTCGGGCCTTGCCGTCCTCCAACGCTGTGACCAGGTCAGCGATGGCGTCCGCTGTGCATCTGCCGCGTCGAAATCCTGCGTAGCACTCTGGCAGAGCTCCTACCGTCTCGAGATGGTGCACCAGCCTGCAGAGGATTATCCGCTCGAGGAGCTTCCCGACGCACGACGTCAGAGCTATCGGACGGTAGGAGTTGGGCTGGTCTGACGGTTTGCCGGGCTTGAGGAGTGGCACGACGATGGCCTTCTTCCAGTCTTCCGGGAGGCATGCTGTTGTCCATACCTCGTTAAGGTATGCCAGGAGGTCTGGCAAGGCGTCCTCTTCGAGGTTTCGAAGCGCTTGATTTGTCACTCCGTCAGGTCCGGGAGCCGACTTCTTTCGAGGCAGCGATGCCAGGGCGCGTTTGAGCTCATGGAGATGAAGGTCCTCCTGTCCTATGGTCATCGCCTGAAATTCTTGCGGTCTCCATCGGATCCAGCCTTTGGGTGGTTTCCTCGGTCCTGCAGGGAGGGACGGGGTACTGAGTAGTGCGTCCGCGATGAGTTCTATCACAGCTTGTGTGGTAATATGCAGCTTGATGGCCATGCCGATGATG
Organism: Ixodes scapularis; assembly: GCF_016920785.2. NCBI lineage: Eukaryota > Metazoa > Arthropoda > Arachnida > Ixodida > Ixodidae > Ixodes > Ixodes scapularis. The sequence continues at coordinate 28,193,161 of NW_024609835.1, forward strand.
GGGTGTCTTGGTCCCGGTCTGCATCTCAAGCTCCTTGCCATTCTCCATGCGCTTGTGCTCCCTCCTCTTCCGTCCAGTGTTTTACACTTGAGCTGCCATTGTTCTCGTTCTAGCCGTTTTCCGTGCCTCTTAAATTTTGCGTCAAGTCTCCTGAACGTGACCTGGTCCTCGGGTAGCCTTGTTCTCTTGGCTCGCCGCTGGGCTTGTCTTCTTTTTGCACGAAGCTCCAGCCACTCTAGGTCTGGATTCGGCCTGTTGGTCGGCGCGCTTACCGTGTGAGTCGCCAGTCGAAGTGCGTCGGCCATAGCCTGAGTGGTGAGGGGTTGACCACTGGCACGCAAGCTGGAGAGGTGCCACCGGTACTTAGCCCAGTCGACAACTTTGCAAGTCTTCGAGGGCGGTTTAGGGAGGTTTCCCACTATGATGGGTGTGTGGTCACTTCCCCACCCGTCGGGTTGAGGGGTCGCTCGTAGCAGTCTGAGTGTCCTGGCCGTGAATGTCAGGTCTATCACACTTTGCTGCGTGTCTGCCCTAAGGAATGTTGGGGTCCCTGTGCCAATTTCTTCGAAGTCTGTTGTGTCCAGGAGTTTCTGCAGTCTCCGACCTCTGGCTGTTGTCTTCCCGTCTCCCCAGGACTCGTTGAGCATTGAAGTCGCCGCCGATCAGCATATCCTTGTCTGTGCCAAGCTCCGCTCTCATCTCGGCCAGAACACGTGGTCGTAGGGGTGATCGGTGGCCGAGTGGTCTAGCGCACACCAGCTCGGAGCACGTGGAGCGAAAGCTCGCGCTGTAGAACCCAGGGATCCTGGGTTCGAGCCCCACCCCTGCCCGTTTCGATCCGGATGAGCATCGTACCGGCGTGCGGTCGTGTATCACTACTGCGTGATGCACGTTAAAGACCCCAGGCTAGCGGTTGTACCGCATTGGCTAAAATTCTCATCTACAGCTGGGAGACTCGTCGCCCCTGTGAGGCAGACCAAGTTCTAGGCTGTATAAACACACACACAACCCAATTATTATTAACACGTGGTCGCCACTTGCCCAATGGATGTATGCATGCCGAAACTATCACGATATCTTTTCTGCGTGCGCGCACCTGCACCCCGGCGAAGTCCGCCCCCTCTGAGCAGTACTTGGTGAGGTCCAGCTGATGGTGGTATACGCTGTTCCTCACGAGTATCACTGCCCACGGATATTTGCCTGTCTGCTTGGTCGCGTAAGCGGTGTACTGAGGGATCTTGATTTATTTTTCTTCCATTCGTGGCTCTTGTAGCAGTAGTATATCAAATGGATGTTCCAGTAGCCGTGCTTTGAGATCCGTGAGTCTTTGTCTTAGACCGTTACAATTCCACTGCAGAATTGTCGGGCATCCAGTGTCTTGGGTTGTTCTGGTCGTTTTATTGTGTGCTGTCATGAATTGGTCGTACCGGGGGCACTAGCCAAACACTTTCAGCTACGCCATGAGGCATTTGATGAATGATAAATGATGATTTCGGCGGTGACTAGTCTAAAACAGAGACAGTTATTCTGCTCACGAGTAAGGAAAGCATAAAAGACCTTCAGAATGCCATCATAATAATGGGCTCTAGGGAAAGGATTGCCCCGATCACTTGATGAAGCGCTGACGAAGGTGAGAGTGTGTTCAATAGTCTACGAAGCGCAGTGATCGCAAGTGCAATTATGGCTTTAAAAGGAGAACCATGTTCCATTCCACTTGTCTGATTGGATGTCGGCAAATGCCCCCCAGAAACCGTGTGCGAGGTGATGTCTTTGATGTTCGGCTGTTCCCAAAAGGATGATTTTGGAGAACTGTTTGTGGTGGACGCTACGCCCACCGACTTGTCAATTGCGCCCTCCGGTGTCTTAAGCAGAGGGAACTCTTCAGCAGTCAGCGGAGGTACATTGTTGGTGGTGTTCTTAGATGAGTGCGTGTTTTTAGCAGTCGTTTTCTTGCTAACCTGTCTCTTAGCATGTACGGCTCCTTTCGCTTCGCGAAATGTGGTGTTGTGCTCGAGCTTGTACCTTATAATCTCAGTCTCTCTCTCTTTAACCGGGCAGTCCGCTGCGTTAGAGGCGTGGTCACCTTCGCAGTTCACGCAGTACGGGGCGCCTTCGCACATGCCGTCATGACTTTTGCCGCACCGATGGCACAGTTGAGACATAGTCGTGCATGCAGCTGCGATGTGGCCAAACTTGTAGCACTTGTAGCATTGCAGGGGGCGTGCTCTGTAGGCAATCACTTCTGTTCTCACGAGGCCCACTTTCACGTGTTGGGGCGCCTGCTCTCCTGCAAATGTTACGCGTACCACGGGCGATGTTTTGCCGAGTCGCTTCACTTCAACTATGCCGATGGATGACTGCAGCTGTGTCTTTATGTCATTTTCGGTATAGTCCGGGTCTATATCCCGGAGGACGCCAAAACTGCCCGAGTGTTCTCTTGGTAGGTAGGCTCTCACCGGCACTGTACAAAGCTTGGTCACCTTGAGGAGCTCGGCTTTGAACGCGGGTCTTTTCACGTCGACTGCAAGGATGTTCCGCGCTTTGTTTACGCGAACAACAGTGACCATGCCTGGCGCAACGTTGTTCAGAAAGTCTGTGAGTCTGAACTTGCTGAGCGAGTCAATTTTCTGGTTGTCAGTGGGGGCATAGAGTACGGTGCATCCAACTTGAAGGTTTGCCCCTTCCTGGAGAGCTGGCGTTTTGTTCGGGCAGGTCTTGCGTCGCTTTTTCCCACGAACGGCCTCATATTCACCGTCGTCGGATTCCATGGGATCGTTGTCGTGGGTAGACATGATCGTCGATGAGGAGCTGCTGATTGTACCGGTGAGAGCTTCCTTCAGCGGAATTGTGTACCCATCTTTTACGAGCGTGGCGGAACTTGCTTGTCCTTGGTCTTCTTCGAGGGCCGCCGGTAGGAGCGATGCCGTGGTGGACATCTTTGCAAATATCCTGGCCTCCTCGGAGGAGGCCCCTTGTGCGCTGCGATCGGATCCCTCCCTGGTTGTAGGACACCTCGGAATGTCAGCAAGTAGGATCGTTATACAGTTAGTTATTTAACTGGAATTAGGAGATACAGACGAAGGTAACCCAAAGCTGTGTCGTCGTCGTCGTCTTCCTCTACATATGCTTTGGTTGGAAAACGTTTATTGTAAGAAAAAAGAAAAGTCTTGCGACTGAAGTCTTTAAACTTTAAAAAATGTGAGGGGGGGGGGGGAGGGGAGGGGTCGCGCAGGTACAGGAGCTTTCTACGCGGTGCCTAGATGAATCTTTTTATTCCTGTAGAGGCGATGAAGTCTAGGAGACTCTTAAGCAGCTCCTTATTGCGTTCTGTATCTTCTAACGCTTGTAATGGTTGGGTCGATTCTTCATAACTTATTACCCTTGCTGAGGTCTTATGCTTCATCCTCTTTTCTTTCCAGCACTCGCATTCCCAAAACATATGCCTTAGGCTTCCTGTAGTCTGTTCGCAGAAGGGGCAGCCGCTATCTTGGCTTATGCCTTTTCTACTAAGCGTACATGGGTCGTTCGTGGCTTCAGAGTGCAACCTCCTAATGCAAACCCTTTGCCACCTACTGAGCCTCATTGTTGGTAGGGCAGGAGGGATAGGTTTAAGGGCATTAAGTCTGGCCCTCGTTCCTTATTGACGTCCCTGGCCTCGTGAGGAGCGAAGTCAAACGGGTCCCGTTGCTCGACGGGCACGATGGCTGGAAGCGTCGATTGGTGGCGATAGTATTGGAAGATTATCTCCGCCTTGGCTTCCCGCTCGGCCCTGTCTTGTCCAAGGATCCCTGAGTGACCGGGAACCCACTCCAGGTAGAAGTTGGTGTCCTTGCTTCTTGCTTCTTTGATGTTTATCATGATCTTTTGTGCTGCCTTGTCCATGGTGCATGGGTTTCGAAGTTCTTCGATGGCCTCTCTAGAGTCCGAGAAGAGGTATATAGTCTTCTTTTCTTCATGGCAGTGGCTCTGTATGGCGTCGGCCACTGCTTCTAGTTCGGCCCTTTTCACGTGGGTTCCTTCTTCCAGGAGCCTTCGCCCATAGTTGTTCTTTGTCGTGTTAAACCATGCACAAGCCGCTTTTCCCTCCTTAGTAACTGTTGCATCGGTGTAGATGACCTGGGTGTTTTCTTTTTTCTGGAGTTTTTTTACTCTCCTCAGGTGCTTCATCCCCGCAGTTTCCCTGTCCCTGACCTGGTCTCTTTTGTCTGGTACGTCTGTTTTGATTAGCGCCGATTCCCAGGGGGGAGGTTCCTCCTCTGGTTCCTCCATTTGTAGACATAAGTTCCTCATTTTAATGAGTATCGCGCGCCCTGCCTTGGTGCCGTGAAGCCGAACTTTTTGGGTTGTGGCCGATTCTTCCGCCACGTCTTCAATTTCGTTTAGCTCTGCCCATTTTCTTACTTCCTCTTTCCGTGCATGCTTTGGTAAACCGGTGACTACTCTTTGTGCTTTTCGCATAAGGATCTTGATTGATTCTTTCTGACTTGAACTGAGTGTGGTGTAATTGAAACCGTAAGTCGCCTTCGACACCAGGAAAGCCTTAATGAGCATTCTTAGCGTTTCTTCGTTGGCTCCCCATGACTTCGTTGCTGTTCTTCTGATAATACTTAGAGTATGGTTCCAGTTTTTTGTAAGCGCTTTAAGCCAATCGTTCGCTTTCCCGTTCTGGCATATGTGCATCCCTAAAATTTTTGTTGACTCTGTCGGTTGCAGCCTTGTCCCTGCCAAACAGAAGATATGCTTGCCTTCGTGTTTTTTTCTTCCTCCAGGTGTGGCGATCAGGATGAGAGCCGTCTTGTCTGGCGCTGCCTGAAGGCTCACTTCATGCGTGAATTCTTCGATCGCCTTCAATCCTTCTTTGATTGCGTTTGCTTGGCGGTCGTAAACTCCTCCCTTTGTCCAGAGGGTGACGTCATCTGCGTATATGGTGAAAGATAGATTCTTGATATTGTCCAGTTTCCAGGCCAATCTAGACATAACTATGTTGAAAAGGGTTGGTGATAAAATTGCCCCTTGCGGTACTCCTATGTGGTTTCTCTGTGTTGGTCCCCTTTCTTCTCCGACGCATACCGAGTACGTTCTGTCCCTCAAAAATTCTTCGATGAATTTGAGCATCTTGCCTTGAATACCGCAGGATCTGGCACCCTTTAGGACAGAGGAATGTGGAACTAAGTCGAATGCTTTTCGAATGTCTACAGCGACCAGTATTTTTGGAGTTGCAGTAGGCTTTTTACTGGTGAGATCGTGATGCAGAAGAGCTAAACTATCCTGTGTGCAAAGTGCCTTTCTGAAGCCTGTTTGCATAGGATGTAGCCTGTTTTCATGCTCTAGAGTCCAATTGATTCTGCCAAGCACCATCCTCTCCATCGTCTTGCAGATGTTTGACGTCAGTGATATGGGCCTTAGGTTTTCTATCTTGTCCTTGGGTTTATTTGGCTTGGGGATGGGCACCACGACCGAGTGTTTCCAACTTCCTGGTAGTTTTCCGTCTTCCCATATTTCGTTAAAGTATCTGAGCAGAGCTCTCTTGGCCTCTTCCGGAAGGTTTTTTAGCATCGCCGTTGTGATGCCATCGGTTCCCGGGGCTGTGCCCTTTTTAGCCTTCTTGATAGCGTAGTCGAGTTCTTCTCGAGTAAATGGCAAATCTTGTCCTTCCCTGCTTTCTCCAACGTCAATTGTTTCTTTTCTTTGCTGCTGCGGTTGTGGAAAAAAGGTTTCTCCTAACTTTTGAGCCAGTTCCACTTCCGTAATGTTGAGCTTCAGGGCTAGGTTGCTTGCCGTGTTTTTTCCTTTCTTTTTTCCTAGCATCGTTCGGTACGCACCCCATAGCTTCTTGACGCTTGTTTTATTGTTGAAAGTCCCACAATGTTGTTCCCAAATGTGTTTTCTGAGATTTCTTGTGTACTTTTCTACTTCCCTTGAGGCCTGATTTAGTACTTTCCGTCTTTCTTCATTCTTTTTCCTTCTGTACCTCAGCAAGGCTTTATGTCGCCCTTCCTGCAGGTTTAGGAGATGATTGTCCGGGTTTGGGGAGCCTTCTTTGACTATAATTCTTCGTGTGGCCTCATCAGCAGCTTCTTGTATGAGATCTGTAATTGTCTTTTGTTCGATGGTATTAAGCTTAGTTGTTAGTAGACTCCTAAATTTGTCCCAGTTAATGACGCTGACTTCTCTCTTTTTCATGGTCTTGTTGTGTAGCATAATGGCGATGGGTGCGTGATCGCTACCCCATGGATCATCCAGGATTTGCCAGTCCGCTTCTGAGAGTCCTTTAATCCATGAACTGTCCGGAGATGAATCGGATTGGAACTTGTTCCCCATTCTCGTAGCTTGTCCCGGCTGATTAGCGCAGAGAAATCTGCTTTTTCGCATCTGCTGTTTTAGTTGCTCTCCTCTTTTGTTGGTTAGGTTGCCCCAGAGTTCATGTTCTGCGTTGAAATCCCCCCCTATAAATGTTTGGTCTTCCGTGCAGTTGTTGACCCACCTGAAACTCTCGTCCCCCATGTTTGGTCTTGTGTAGAAAGAGTAAATAAAGATTGTTTTCTTTCCCATTGTAAATTTAGCGCCCGTAACCTCCTGATCTTCTCCACAGCCCCATGATGTATCAATTTGACTTTGCGGGTGCTCCTCTTTAATTAAGATTGTGGCTAATCCTTCTTTTTTCTGTTTTGCTTGGTTCGTGATTGCCGTGCAAACATTGTATGTTGTGTATCCCCGGATCTTCATCTCCGGGCAGTGGCGTACCAACTTGTTTTTGAGTGGGGGGGCAAACCCGACCCTCTCCCCCCGCCCCCCCCCCCCCTTAATCGAAAATTCGGCGCAACTTTTGTCGAACTTTTCTAAAGATGTGGCAATGATTCGGCAAAATTACAACGTTACCAGACTTAACATTGATATTTTGTTTCTTCTCACGAAAAAAATTCTGCTTCTTCTTCTTAAAATAAATACAACTTGTAGTGCCTATTGAAACAGTTATGATTAAATAAGGTGATATTCTACAAGATAATTGTATCGATGTCGCTTTTGTGTGTTTACTGGCAATTTTAGTGTTTGCTTGCAGAAAGTGGCGTGACAACGAGGTTGGGTAGTAACCGGAGCAGTCACGAATCACACTACGAGAGTTTTGATTTTGAGGCTTCATCAGCGCACGCCTGCAAGTGTGTTTACATTGTTAAAATAAAGACAATCACTGCGTTCTTACTTTCTCTGGGAGTCACCGTTTCGTGCGCGAAAACGGATGCAACGGTTGTTTAGCCTTCACCAGAAGAGATAACAATACTGTAAATATGATGTTTTTCGATTTGAGTCACTTGACGTCAGCTTTGCATGAAAGTGCGCGTTCCATATTCGCAACGTGCCGTTTTTAACCTTTAAAATTCCGGTTTCTGGTGTTAGGACACACACGGACGTTTAGGAAGATGGGGAGAGTTAGGAATGTCGGATGTGCAACGTCGAGCATGATAGTTCTGTGTTTAACGAAAACTTTTCATCAGTGTTTACTAACGAGTGCTTGGACTTCGTCCCCACTCTCCCTGAAGAGCTTTACGAGCGCATGCATCCTATTAACGTTAACTCCGCTGGTATTAAAACATTGATTGATAAACTAAAACTTACTTCGTCCGCTGGAACCGATAACATCAACCCTAAAATTTAAAAGAAACACCCGTGTTATTTCCAGTGAGTATTTGAAACTCATCTTCATTCAGTCCTCATCTCAAAGCTGCCTTCCATCTGACCAAAAGGTGGGAAGGGTAATTCCCAGTCTTTAAACAGGGCAGCCGCTCTTCCGCATCTAATTATCGCCCTAATTCATTGACTTCAATTTCTTGCAAACTACTTGAGCATATCCTCTACTCCAATATCATGAGGCACCTATCATCCCATTTCTTTTCTTTAAACAGCAGCACGGTTTTCAAAAGGTACTTTCCTGCGAAACGCAACTCTGCGACTTCATCCATGACTTGCACACTAACCTTGAATGTCACGTCCAAACTGACGCAGTTTTTTTTTTTTTTTTTCCAAAGCGTTCGGCCGTGTTCTCCATCAACGCCTTCTTTCTAAGCTATCATCTTTTTGCCTCGACCAATAACCGTTTGCATGGATTCGTGACTTTCTTTTTTCCCGTGTACAGGTCACGTCCATGATAATCATGAATCTTCCTTAATAAATGTATCTCCTGGTGTTCCCCTGGGGTTCGTACTTGGGCCCTTACTCTTTTTAATATTTATTAATGACATTCCCATTGGGATTTCTTCAAAAAAACGCTTTTTCGCCGACGACTGCGTCATCCATAACAAAGTAACTTGTGTGCAAAATAATAACCAGCTTCAGGAAGATCTAGATAAAATTAACAATTGGTGCAAAGAGTGGATTATGTCACCAAACAAGTATAAACGCAAACTAATCCACTTCACCAAGAAAAAAACCATTCTGTCATTTAATTACTTCTTGGACTCCGATCTGATTGAGACCGCTACTGTGTATAAATACCTTGGTGTAAGACTAACATCTGACCTTCCCTGGAATAACCACATTGAAGTCATTACCGCCAATTCATCTGGAACTCTTGGACTAAGCAGACGTAACTTAAAAAATCGCTCCACCCTTTGTCCCTAAGCTAACCTTTAACACGTACGTCAGACCAAAAATAGAATATGCTTCAACCATCTGGAATACCCATCGACTGTACGTCATCAATACGCTGTAGAGGCAGTTCAGAACAGAGCTGCTCGCTTCATTTCATCCACTTATGACTTTTCTTTCAGTGTCTTGGCGCTGAAAACTGAACTAACCATGTCCTCTTTGCAGCTTCGCAGGAAAGTCTCTCAGCTGTGCCTTATTCACAAAATCTACTACCACATTCCCGACCTCAAAACCGCTTTGTTATTACCCCTCGACCGAACATCTTCTCGCCTCAACAACGTCTGCACCATCAAACACCCTTCTGGCTCAACGAACGCTTTCAATTGGTCATTCCTTTCTCAAGCCATCAGCCACTGGAACAGTCCCCCATTCTCCATTGTCACCATCTTGGACCCTGCTGATTTCTCCTCTGCAGTAAAACTACACCTTTCTTGGCCCGTGTGATGGGGTGCGGGGCTTGGCAGATCAGTGAAAACACTTACGCAGAGCGCTTGCCAGGCCAGACTTGTACGTAGTTCAACTACTTTACTCAAGTTACTGTAATTTAACTACTTTTCTGGGTAGTTTAGTAACTTTTAATTACATTTCTATTCTAGTAATCAGTAGTTTACTTTAACTACTTTTCCGAGTGACTTCCACTCAAATTACAAATTACTTTCTAATTTTAGTGGTTGTTTTGCCTATCAACAGAGAACAGAGGTCGGAAGGTCAGCTGATATTTGCAGAGGGGGAAGCATGCGGAGTAGAAAAGGGGGGATGGGAAGGAAGAAAGTGATTTAGATAGTAAAAAAAAAACCCAAAATTTTAACGAGCCCCCCCACTGCAACAACACTGCTACGAGGCGCGGGAAGCGAACAGACACGACGCAAGAGAGGTCGAGTAACTGTGGGATTAGCTCCGAATAGTGGCGTTTCTTTGTATTCCGAAGCTCAAGGAGACTTGACGCATTTGAAGAAAGGGCTTGTCCCCGCTTCTCTCCAATGTAGGAATTCTTGTCCACTACAGGAGGTGCACACACTGCTCCTTTTACGGTGCAGGCGATAGAACCCCTAACAACGACGCTCACGCCGGATGGGCTGCTCGTGTATCACTCGAAGCGCGTTAACCCACCCTCGCGCCTGCGTTCACGCCGCTTCGCGGTGACGGTGTGCGGCTGCTAATTACAAATCTATTAACCCACCTAGCCCCCCCACCCCCCGTACACGCCGCTTTGCGGCGTCCGGTCGGCAACCCAAGCCCCGCTGCCCCACCATGCACTTCCGTAAATAGAGTCGATACGATTTAGTTTAGCGATGTTTCGTCAACAACATTCGTTTTTTTTAGTGTTGATGGTAAAAAAGAAATGTAAATATCGCCAGATGCCTCGACAAAACAAAGTGTTCGAGAAAAAAAATAAGAAGAAGTAAGCCGGCCCACACCATAAATAGAACCCGGGTCTGACACGTATGAGGCAGACATCTCACCACTAAGTTACGCTACCTCTTCGGAAACTCGCATTGCATCCGCTGCCTATGTTGACGGCGGCAGCGCCTATCTCCAAGCAAGCAAGCAAAACTTTATTTTGTGTAAGGGCCTACGTCCTGGTCTGGACGGCCCGTCCGGCCCATGTCTCGCGGATGGATTCCGTAAGGTTAAGGGCTGTTTATACTCCGTCGTAACGCCTACGAGCGCGCGCGCTCGTTCACGCTCGTTGGCGCTCTCTGCGAACGCGGTGTCTATACTCCAACGTCAAGTTGAACGCGGCGTCGCGCTGAGCAGCTCGACGCGCGACGTCGTAGCTCGCGACGGACTTGGACATGCTCTACGTTCGACGTTGGACGTCGGCGCTGCCGACGCAGGCTATCCCAGAAGCCCTCGCGCGAATGCCTCATTCGAGAATCCGGTTGGCGGGGTCGTCGGGGCCGGTCAAAGTGTTGGAGATGCTGGTTTCTGGGTTTTGAACCTGTCGTTCTTTCCGTGTGTCGTGTGCTTTTATTGTGTTCCCGTGTTGGTGTGCTTATTTAACGTTCGTGCGCTTGACTGGGCGGTTGTGTGCGTGGACGTGGACGTGGACCGCTCCGAAATTGCGCTACCCTCGATTCTCGATAGGCCTATCGACCTAACGAGCCGGTGGTGTTGGGGTGCCGGCAGAAGTTGGAAGCTCGATGACGCGCCAGAGGTAGGGTTAATTAGAATTAAGGGTGACCTAGTGTGTGTGCTATTTATGATCATGTGCCAATCGCACTCACCGGCAGTCGTTCCCGATCGAAAAAGCGTCGTCGAATGTACGGGAGCGGCGGTAATGGAAACCTCTGAACTATTTAGCCGGCCAGAAATTTTCGATTGGGCTGTCCCAGTTTGTAAATGGTCTCAGCTTGTAAACTATTGTAGCGATACGCGATGACAATTGGACTGAATCCTGTATTGTTTGTATAGGCTTTCTAAAGTGCGTTACCATTTCGAACGCGAACATTGCGTAATTTAAGCACCGTCCGCTCTCTTCGGTGTCCGTTTCTTAAATCAGCATGAAAGTCTACTATGATAATAACATACCGGCTACATGTCAGAAAGAGGTTTCTGTGGAGTATCGAGTGCATGGATTTCATTGAAGCATTCCGGCGAAATCGCCAGGGTCGCTTCGCACGATTCCGGCGAACCTGCAAGCAGCTAAATTCGACAGTTATCGGGCTTTTTTTTTTTTTTTTTCGTTGACATTTGTGTCGCATTTAGGAGAAAATAAATGCTGGTTTGCACTCGTTATCACAATCATTTGCTTGTTTTTGAACTGCTAACCGCTTCCCCGAATGGTGGTTTTGAAGCGTGACATGACAACATGAGGACGAACCACACTGACCGATTGCCTCTAGACTAGATGGCGCAAGCTACCGCCCATAGATAACCAGTAGAGACGATGCGGTTGCCACGGAGACGCGCATGCGTAAAGTGGGGCAGTTCGTCGGGGCGCGCTGGACCAGCGTTGGTCTGCGCTGGACTGTAAACACCATCGTTCGCGCGCTTCTCGGCGCAACGTAGTGGCCGACGAACGTCGTGTCTGCGCCGGCGCGCGTTGCGTCCGTCGACGTCGGAGTATAAACAGCCCTTTACCGTGTAGCCTTGTTCGTGGAGCAAGGCTTTACGAACCAGCCAATCCGGCGTGCGTGAGCACCGTTGCTAGGGCCTGCGCGTTAAAAATATGCCCGCGCGGGTCGGGGGGCAGTGCCCTTGGTATTCCTTGGGCGCCGCCGGCCTGTGTCTGCTCTGCCCAGTGGCGGCCGTTTCAGGGGGGGCAAAACGCATGCCTTGCCCCCCCACTCTGAGAACTGGGGGGGGCAAGTGCCCCCCTTGCCCCCCCGGTTGGTACGCCCATGTCTCCGGGTGTCTTGCCTCTTGTAGAAGGATGGCATCGGGGGCTCTTTCTCCCCAAGATTCAATCCTACACTTCAGTTCGTTTATCTTCCCCTTGATTCCTCTACAATTCCATTGAATAATCCAAAATGTCTTTTGTGGTGGTTCCCACCCAGACATGCTACAGCTGGCGGAATGCTCTTTCCATATTTTGTGTGGCTGTCTCCATGGCTGTTACGATGGCCGATGTGACCGCCGCCGTTATTGCTTCGACGCAATCTTCCATGGCTTCTTTGAAAATTGCCACCTTCTTCGCATCAGCCTTTATAACTGCAGCAAAAGACTTCTTGGCGTTTGTTCGTGTGTTGGCTTGACCGATAGGTTTCTCCGTTGTCTCTTGTGCCATCTCCCGCATCTGAATCGTTGTTGATGCACTCGTCGGTGCTTGCCCCTTTACCGGTGTGTAGATCGGCACTTTTAGCGCTGTCTTGTCGACCACCTGTCCTTTTGTTCGAGGTGCGACATCGGCCTTTATCGGCGCCCTTTTGGGGCATTGGTAGCTGAAGGCCAGATGTTCCCCATCACAATTTGCACAAGTCGGGTTGGCGCTGCAGTTGTTCCCGACATCTGCGGTGTGCGTTTTGCCGCAGTTCCTGCATGCTTCGTTTTTGCTTTTGCACTCCTCAGCTTTGTGCCCGATCTTGTGACACCGGAAGCAGACAACGGGTCTGGGTGTGTAGGGTACCACTGGCCTTATGACCTGGCCAATATATATTTTTTCCGGTAGGTCCTTGCTCTCGAAGGTAAACATTGCCGTCTTGTTTCTTTTCTCAATAAAGTTGGCAGATACGATCTTATGTGTTGCACATTTTGCATTTCGTAAGTTTTCTGGGCTGATTTCGTCGCTCCATGCATAAATCACTCCTCTGATGTGGTTGGTGGGTAGACCAGAGATAACCTTGACTCCGACATTGCTGCCATCATTCTTCGTAAAACTCCCAATTTGTTTGAGTTTCTCGAATTCGCCTTCATTCTTGGTAGTAATTACAAAAGCTTCACTTCTCTTATCATGCTTGATCCTAATTCCGTTTTCATGCGGAATGCCAACTTTGAGTAGAGTGCGTTCTATCGTCTCGGGGCCGACGTTCATCGGCTCCCGTGGCTTTTCGTTGCGGATTTTGATCTTGTAGATCCCCGCGTTGCTCTTCTTTTTTCTGTAAACGACATCGATCCAGGGTTTCGGGTTCCTGTCGTCTTCCTTGCATGTTTCTTCGCTCTCTTTAGTAGTGACTGTTTCCTCGTTCTTGCCTGGCGTTTCTTCGCGTTCATCGGCTATATCCTCATCTGCCGAGGAATATTCCTCCCGCTCTGGAGTATTTGGTCTTAGCCTTTTTCCCTTGATCGCCTTCCGCGTTTTCTCCTGTCCTTCGAGCCTCTCGAGTCGCTCTCGCAGCATTGTGTTTTCTTCTTCCATCTTTGCTGCATTAACAACAATTCTAGCAGCAATTTCGTTTATAATCGCGGTCCAGTCATATAGTCCTTCCGATGTTCTGTAGCTCTCTGGGTTGAAACCCAGAGGAAGCTGTGTCGGCTTGCCTTTTTGAGTGCCATCGTCCATTTCATTCGCCCGCGGCAGCAGAGTCCGTGATTGCTTTTCGCTGGCTTGGTTGTCGTCCTAGCCCAGCACGGGCCGTCGTCTTCCCTTCCACCCGAGATAATACCTGGTTCTTTGTTTTTCCAGTAAAATGAAGAGGGCTGAAATGTCGCTTTTGCTCACAGTCACTTCTTCGTCCTCTACATATGCTATGTTCGCACTAGCTATATATATATGGCAGTCTAATTTTTGAATCCGACTTTCCCGGTGACCCAACATTTGTCGCAAAAACACGTAGTGGCGGAGCAAATATTTCTCGTACTTAATACATTATTTGAATTGTTTCTTGGAATAGCCCCCATCTCTTAATTCAACACCCTGAGCAAAGGAAATGTAGATCATAAGGCTAATTAACTAAATTTTATTAATTCTCTTTCTAATAAGTTTGATGAATCGTGTTGACAATGAAGTGTTGAAATGCAGTACACTGGTGGTAAACATTGCAATCAAGCTATTGCTTGATTGCAGTGTAATCTATTTTCAGTTTTGGTGGGGTAATAATTAATTTTAATTGTTGCACAACTATTTTGATTAATTTTTCAAGCAAACAATATTACTGGTTTTCAAGATTCGTTGCAACAGCAGAGAACATATCTTGGGTCATGCTTTGCCACCGGTATTACAGAAATTTAGTATTGCTTTAATTTTCTAACCTGGAGCGTCTTTCCTGTTATAAGCCTGGTGCCGGGAGTGATCAAGACCCACGAACCATGACTTGGGTATCACAGCAGACGACTAAAGTGAGACTGTCTTCGGTGATATAATGCGACCACTTGAAAACATCAAGTTGCCCAAGTCAGAAAGTTCCCAAGCCCGTGTTGACAGTTTTAGTAGATCGTTTAGCAGACCGCCGCTGCCGCCACGAGCATGGAGGAGGAATTTTTAGACTTGTTGCTATATAATTTTTAATGGACGGGTAAAGAAAATATATTGGTTCCCTATCTTTAGACTGTGGTTCATAAAATTTTCTATAGGCGGGTAAAGAAGATTTATTGCTCCCCTCTCTTTAGACTCAGGGCCATAGAACTTTCCATAGGCGGGTAAAGACAATTTAAAAATCCCCAGTCTTTAGACTCGTCGCCATAGAATTTTATATAAGCGGGTAAAGAAAATTTATTTGTTCCCAGTCTTTAAACACAGGACCATAGATTTTTCTATATCTGGCTGTAGCTGTATTTATGGATTTCTATGGCCGACCATAGAAGGCCATAGGGGGTGATAGCCTGCCATAGAATTTTCCATAGACGACCATAGACCATTTTTGTGTGGCGTGTATGAAGGCGCTCTAATCCTGCTCGTTGCCAACCTCTACTATGGCGTTCTCAATGTTTTCCCGTTCATTAAAGGCTTCCGGGAGCGAGCTCTCAAACTAGTCTGCAGACGACGAATGCACGGCCGCCGTTTCTGCTTTTCTTTACCATTTCATCATCTCTGAGTTTAGCTCTAAAAATAAAAATAAAAAATAAAAGACATAAAACTTCTTGCGAAACGACGTTCGCATACCCAATTTCAGCTGTGTACGTTTGGAATTTAAAATTTGCAAGGCGTGCCAATTGTGTCGGTACTTACGGCTGCCCCCTATTCACTGAAAACTTCGTCACCCGTGAAGTAGTAACTCCTTGATCACCTTCTCAGATTATGCGACAATTCTGAGAATCATCGAAGGAAGCTGATAAGACGAAAATTATTAACCGAAGTCAGTTCAGTACACAATATTGTGGATCTTACACATATCCACGCGAGATAAAAAAATTGTGTGAGGGTTTTGACAATGACAAGTTGGTCTGACTTGAAATGGCATATGGTGGTGCGTACTTGATGACTCAATTACTCTAACTGAATTCCCTTAATTTATTTACATTTCGAGTAATTAGTGTTTGTAGTCTATTAACTTGGATTCTAAACAATTATTGTTTAACTCAATTACCTTATTGGCCTCGATAATTGCAACATTTTAATTATACTTACCACTTACCGCCAAATATGCTCGGTTTCACCTGACGATAGGTCGTAGAGGTATAGCCTCCTATATATCATCTACCATAGCCCCCTATATAGGATGCCATCGTAGAGGATGCTGCGATCGATCAGAGTCAATCTTAGTCAATCCAACGTCATGAGTGTGTCACGTGACCTTGAGAAGGGGCGCAGTGATGCTCGTGGCGCGTTGTCAGGTGATTGCGGGAGTCGCGGGCTGGGCGGCTGAAGCACAGTGTAACTGAACGAAGTGTACAATCCGGCGGACGACGGGCGTGGGACCTCTACTCCAGAGCTGTTGTTCGCGGTACCGACGAGTCTGTCTGTTCGAAAGAAATCTTTTACCGATCAAAACAATCAGGATTTATTTCCTACGACGCGCCCGGCCACCAGGCTGATTCTCTCGAAGGCTCCGCCGTGTACTGCTGAAGACATAGCTCGCCTTATGAACACGAATTGGTCTTGAAAAACGCGTAAACGTCAAGCACGAAGTGTTTGAACTTTGCATTTTTCGTGAAACGCGGAACGTGCGACGTGCGCTTTTTTTCGTTTGCTTCGTACAATCAAAAAAAAAAAAAAAAACGCGGTTGGGTGAGTTGCAGCTCTCTCCTCTACATTTCTTCTTCCTCCCCAGTCGAGTTTCAGTGTCGGTTCGTGACGCTCTAGCAAAATATTGATTGACTAGTGTTCTGACACCCTAATAAATCGCCTAATAAAAAACAACAAAAACATATTTGTGTGTGTGTGTTTGGGGGGGGGGGGGGGGAAGGATAACACGCGCCCCAGTGATACACTCGCCGTCCCCCACCGCGCGGCACAAAAATTGGCGGAGGGGTACGTCGTTGGCGATTTTCGGATGCTAGGTGTTACGTCACGGCGTCGCTCCGTTTCTGTTGCTATGCGTCCTATCGCCTAGCCTCTCGAAATATGCAACCCGCTACCATCTGTCGGCGCTTGCACTAGGTCTTTCCTAGCCGGCTTCCACATCCAGTGGTGCTATGGTGCCATCCCGTGGCGACGATGCGAACTTTGGATAAGTGTGATCCAAACCAGTCCAAGGTCAGCGCTTGCCGCGTGCATGGTTGGGTGCCTATGCAGAGAGCAAGTCGTCCGCTTCCTGCAAAGGACTTGCAATGACGTGAGAATGACACCGAGCTCTGATTGGCTTTTCATTTAATTTCATTTAATTTTATTACCTTAAAGACCCCCTTTTAGGGGGTATTACATAAGGGGTGGGGTTACAAAAATAATCAAACATAGGTGCAAGTCTTCAGGATGAGAGATGATTGGTAACACTTTCGAAGAAGATTGATGGGCAGGTGATGGCAGCAATGTGCTGGGGAAGGCCGTTCCAGTCTGGAGCTGCTCGGGGGAAGAATGACTCGGAAAAAGTGACAGTGCGAGCGCGTGATTGAAAAGATAGTAGGAAGACTTCAGTGCTAGGTGCCTTATGGTCTACTCACAATTTTTTTTTTTAACCAGTTAATAAGAGCTCGGTATTTTGACATCATCGAAACCCCTGTGCAAGGTCCAGACGAACAAGCGTTCCGCATTGGCCAGCGTGAGCGGCTGCTACGGAGAGGCGCTCCGGTACAATGATCATCCACGTCAAAACTTGCGCGAACGACGATTGAACCCTATCACAGTCCCAGTTCTGCTGCGCGGGGTTTCGGTTCACGTGCTCCGGAGCTGCGGGCGCTGCATCTGAACCGCGACCGACACAAGTTACCACAAAGTCCCTTCAAATGCCTCAAAGAAACAAGTCACTGATAATTTCGTGACAGTAGTATTCCTTAAGAGAAGTGGGTCCCTCTTCTTTTCTAGAGTTGATGATGATGTTGAATAAGTAGTTGCATTTAACTTTGATTCAATCCCGTTTTATTTACTAATCCTGCAAAATGATTCTGGTGTATTCTACAGCTTTTATGTACACAGTTTAGGGTTTCGTGTTTTCAAAGAAATCTGATAAAATCCGCAAAAACACCCGTCAGTAAATATTTCGTCGATTCGGACTTATCCGAAAAGCTCCAAACTCCGATGTCGAAATGGCAAAAAGACAAAAAAAAAAAAAAAAAAAAAAAAAAAAACACGTTACTTTATAAGTAAAATTGGTCAAGGCACAAACTCAGCTTTTTTTTTTTTCTTTTATCAATTTTAGGTTTAATCTGGATGAGCATCGTACCGGCGTGCGGTCGTGTATCACTACTTGGTGCACGTTAAAAGACCCCAGGCTAGCGGTTGTACTGCACTAGCTAAATTGCTCATCTACAGCGAGTGACTCGTCGCAACTTTGAAATGGCTGACTACACGCTGTATCAATATACAACCCCAATTAATTATTTTTTAAATATCAGACGATTGACAAAAGGGGGTTCACCGTTTATCCCGTTAATCTTTGTTCAGGACAACGAGTCAGTGTAATTTTGTGTCACGACAAAAGCCACTGTTATAAGTTTTAGTTCGGGCTTTTTAAAAGAAGGCGGGGGGGGGGGGGGGGGGGGGGGTGGCAGCATTCTGTCTCACCACTTTACTCTGCGCAGCCGCACGATGGAGCGGCGGAATCAGATGAAAAGAAAAAGAGTTTTTCAGAGGCTACGTCGAGAATTACAATGATTTTAATATATCTACGTTTATTAAAGCAACACTTGTTTGCAAGCTTCGTTGTGGGGCGGTTAGTATTACCAATGGCAAGTGCGCGCGAATTGAGATCGTATGAATTTAGGGCAAGTTTAGTCCTGATAATATTTGTTTCTATATTGATTAAAAAAATTGGGCCTACAGCCAAATTAAATTTTGAATTTCGGAGAATTGGAAATCTATCATAAACTCCGACTTTTCGGGGGGAAAAAAACACGAAAACATGGATACTTCAAGCATAGCGTATACTTTATGGGAGCATTTGAAGTACATTTCAGCCGACGTAATTTTACCCAACACTTCAAACAGCCAACCAGTATTGCAAAATTCAAATTGATATGTCGTTCTCGCGCGAGGCTGTAAGCGAAGTGGCGAAGTATGAATGACTGAAATGACGCGATAGTGATATTTGAACGGCGAGTTTCTGCGATATCTACAAACATATGAGTAGTGAAAAGATAAAAGTACATGGGGAGAGTACAACGTTCCTGCAAACCAAATTTTTTACCTCTGGGTCAATTGTGTGGACGGTCCCGAAGTCCGAATACCAAATCGAAACCACCCAGAAGCCGAGAAGAAATCCTGTGTGTACAGTGGCGCCACGTCGACACTGTCCGTAAAAAAAAGCTTAGCTTGGTAAATACCTGGTGCCTTGTGCAAGCTGCCAAGCAGCGCCAAGTCAGTCAGGTGCCGTGGAAGGAATGGCTGACTCCGCCTCGGATAGGGCTGATTATCGCGGACTCGGCTAACCGAAACCGTGTCAACTCATCGTCAAACCTGGAGCAGAAGTGCACGCAGCTAAATTTGACAAGGTGGGGATAGGCGCACCGATTAGCCTGATGATTCGTAGGCACGGTCTGGCAAACGTTGCCGTTTTATCGGCGCCTCAATCGATGTCTTGACTGCTGCTCCTAAGCTGTTCGCAATCCCTTTAAACCTGTGATTGAACTTGCACTGCCAAAAAACATGTGGACGTTACCAAGTTCGTTGTCTCAGCTGGCAAGGTTCGCCGTGATCGTGATATCACTGTTTGTCTCCCATGTAAGTAACAGTTGCTGCAATTTCTTTTTTTTTCTCTCTCTCTCTCTTTCTATGAATGAGTCATGTGCTTGTGTTTACAGGTTCAAGCCGGAGAATATTCAGTGATTATGGTCGAGGCGGACGAAAACATTCATCAGTTTTGTATGGTCTACTTCTCGGAATTCAAGGAGTTGCCGGAAAGCCCAGATATGATGGTGAGCTGCGCGCTAACGCCGGTGGCAATCGGTTCATCGGACGACGTTTCATTGATAGATCGTTTCATCGACACGCCATGTTTCATAGGACGACGTTTCATCGACAAATCGTTTCATTGATAGCTTATATTAGCTTTCTTCTGTAATTACTAATAAGCTGCATGAGACCTTCGCCGCGAAGCGTCGTGTACGGGTGGGTCAGGGGGGTTAACTTTTTTGTAATGAGCCGCCACAGACTGGCGTGAACGCAGGCGGGAGAGAAAAGGGGGAAGGGGGGGGGGGGGGTGTATCTCGCATTCTAGTGACAGAGCCGTGTATTGAGAGAGTTTGGTCAATGGGAGGAGTGGGCAGAGCTAGTTCGTGCACCAGACGCAGAGAGAGGGCTTATTGGCATGCTCGCTTGGCCAACCAGAAGCCGAAAAGAATTGCCTAGCGGTGATAGCGAGACACAGTTTTAATAAGTGCGTAAGGGGTAATGGTTGAAAATACGGTGCACGTGATATTTCGATTATGATCATGCAAAAAATTGTAAGGAACGAAAGTGCTGCTCGAACTGTATTTTGCTCGGACAGTGTGTGACCGCCCCTACAGCAGATTCCCAGCCCTCGGCGCCTGGCGTGCGGATTATGTCGATTGTTCAGCTTGTTGCGCTCTTCCACCATGATTTTGGATGACTGTGATTGAAACATCACGTGCACCGTATCTTCAGTCACCGAGAGTTACTCCGACGCACTTATTAATTTCGTTTCTCGTGACGACTGCCAGGGTATTATTTACGAACTTTTGGCCACATTCAAATTTGTGAAGACGCCCTGGAACATGCCCAGCCCGCTTTTGGCCAATGGTACCTCCTCATTTGCCTCCTATATTTCCCAATGAATGGCCTAACTCTCTCTATAGACCAACACACGTCTTTGATATCACGCCTCCCCGCAGGGGGCACGTGAAAGCAGGTGTTTGGAGAGTGGCGTCTCCACGGACCCTGAGCCCCGCAGGAAGCGCCTGCACCTTAGGTGCTAGGTGCTTGGTGAGTAGCGTCACCACGGACCCCAGCCACGTTGGCTACATAACGGACCCTGAGTAACAAGTGGGTAAGACCCACCCACGTCTGACTGTGCGTGGCGAGCCTGTGTCCAGGGAAAAGGGCATCCTGGTGGTTGAGCTGAGCCCGGGGTAGGTTTGGACCCTTCGGGGCCCCCCGGGCGAGGCAACACACCATTTTGGCCCCTGCTTCCTGTAGACGGGAGTCCTGGTAAGGCCCGGCCAGGATGATTCAGTCTAGTCGCCTTCTCTTCTACTATCCCCTCCAATCATTTACCTTTACCTTTCCTGCTTCTTTTATTTCTCTCTCATTTCTCTTCCTCCTTTTTCACCCCTCTTTGGCGGCAAGGGCTAACCTTGGGTGGCAATAGACCTCTGTCTTGACCCACACTTGGGTATAGTTTCCCGGCAGCACTGTTAGCGTAACGTCTCCAGCCAAGCCCTTCTTGTTATGGTGCGTTACCTAACCCCTTGTTGGGCTCGGTGGTGGGCGGTGCACCGCGGATTCTGAACATTCTTTGCCCCTCTTATGGCACCCCTCCGTTCTAAACCCTCTGATCGGCCCCTGAAAAGAGGTCGGACCGAAGTAAAACTGAATGATAAGTCTTCACCGGTACAGAACACTTTTAGCCGATTCCTTGTTATGCACTCTGAACAAGACGAAAAACCTCTTGCGAAGTTGTCACCTTTTCTGATCGCAAAAACCCTAGAAACCCTTGTAGGCAAAAACTTCAAAGCAAAGAAGCTAGTATCTGGTGACTTGCTTGTTGAAGTGGAAAATGGCACACAGAGTGCTGCCCTCTTGGACCTAAACAAGATTTCTGAGTATAGAGTCTCCGTCACTCCACATCGAACACTAAATAATTGCCAAGGAGTAATTTCCGAGGATGATTTGCTAGAGTCAAGTAACGAGGAGATTTTGGAAGGTCTTTCCAGTCAAGGAGTAACGGCAGTACGACGAATCCTGCTTCGTTAAGACGGAAACGAGCGACCAACAAAACATATTGTACTTACATTCTCTTCCACTGTGCTGCCTCAAAGTATCAAGGTGGGCTACCTCCACTGTAAGGTGCGCCCATACGTCCCGAACCCGAGACGCTGCTTCAAGTGTCAACGGTTTGGTCATGGCTCTGCCACCTGCCGCGGAAAAACAACCTGCGCAAAGTGTGCATGCACAGACCACCCAACAGATACGTGTGGCAGCTCAACCCCTAAGTGCATCAACTGCACTGGTTCCCATCCTGCTTACTCGCGATCGTGTCCAAAGTTTAAAGAGGAGAAAGAAATTTTAACCTTAAAAACAAAGGAAAACTTGAGCTACCATGAGGCACGAAAACGCTTTTCGTTCCTTCAAGGAGGAACATACGCCGAGGCGGCCGTCAGGGGGACTAGGTCGCTGTCAAAGGCATCAGTGGGTACCCAGTATAGTCTTCGAGACACTGAGTGCCCACCCAGTCCCCTCACCCCTACAGAGACTTCTGTGGGATCTCAGACGCCTGAGGCCCCACAGAAGCTCACGAAGTCCAAGGCATTTCCGCAACGCCTGGCCCCGAAGGTTCGGGTGGTGCTTGACCCCACCCGTTCCCAAGTCCGAAAGGGATCCCCTCCTTCCTCTGCACAGGGGGTGGAGGAGGCCATGGAGGTCAATGTCCCATCCACCGAGGGTAGCATGGAAACTGCCACCCCTGTGCCTTCATGCTCGAAGGCAGGCAATGTTTCCTCTGCACCCCAAAAACAATCAGCGCAGGCATCCCAGGTGCCTGCCGGCTCGTCAGGCAGAGGCCGGGCACAGCCCACTCGCCTGACCGACATTGCGAGAAAGCCGGGTCACTCTGACGAGGCAGTCTCGTTGAGGGGCCCAGAGGTATCAACGAAAGAGAAAATGGAAGAGGCCGGTCTAGCTTCAGATGACGACTTGCTTCCTTCGGGAGCGGAGTCCTTGTCGTCTTCCGCGGGTGAGCCTGCAGAACGACAGAAAGACAATGCTAGAAAGAAAAGAAATATTCCTCGGATTTTAGCTCCGAAAGAAAATTAGCTGAACTATATATAGGTATCTTTTTACCTTTTTTTATACGTTTTTAGGGGATTTCACTAAAAGGCAGCCACACCGATATTTTTATGCACTTTTGCCCACAACTTTTTATCGATTTTAAATAATTTTTATGGGTCATCTTTCTTTTATGCAATGGAACTGTCGAGGTCTCCTACGCAACATTGATGACATTAGTTTTTTTCTTAGTGAGCTACGACCGATAGCTCTGGCTTTGCAGGAGACTCATTTGAATTCCAGCCATACAAATGTTTTACGGTCCTATCACACTTTTCGTAAAGACCGCCCATCATCTCATTCAGCCGGTGGTGTGGCAGTTGTTGTGCAGAGAGGGGTGGCATGTGCCGAGGTGCCCCTGGACACTCCGCTCGAGGCAGTGGCTGTGAGGGTTCTGATCGACCGTTTAATCACCGTTGTTTCATTGTACCTTCCGCCACAGATCACAGTGCACATGCGTGAACTTCAAAAGCTCATTGCCCAACTACCACAACCCTTTTTAATATTAGGCGATTTTAATGCTCATCACACCATGTGGGGCAGTGCACGAGTTGACTCACGTGGAGAACTCATAGAACGACTTTTATTGTCATCGAATCTTTGTCTTTTAAACACAAAATCTCCAACCTTTTTTAGTGATGCTCATAACTCCTTCACCTGCATCGATTTATCTTTATCATCGCCCTCTCTGCTTCCTTGTTTTTCTTGGAAGGTTTTAGAAAACCCATTCGGGAGCGACCACTTCCCGATTGTCGTAGAGAGCCTAGCTGCTGTTAGTACGCTTTTAGAATGTACGCCGAGATGGCGCCTTGACAAAGCGGATTGGGAACTCTTTTGCTCATCTGCAACATTTCATATTTCTTTATTATCAGTCTTGTCTCCAGATGATGCTACAGCCTATGTTACTAAGAAGATAATTGAGGCTGCAGAACAATCTATTCCTCGCACCTCTGGGAAATTACCAAAAAAGTGCAGGCCCTGGTGGACTGAAGAATGTTCCACGACAATGAAGAAACAAGAAAAAGCTTGGGGCATATTTCGACGGTACCCCACCGTAAATAACAAGATTGAATTTAAAAGGCGAAAAGCTCAAGCCCGCTGGACTAGAAGGCAAGCAAAAAAGAAATCGTGGACGAAATATGTCTCCTTACTGAACAGCTTTGTCCCCGCAAAGGAGGTGTGGGACCGTTATCGCAAAATCAAAGGAGATTACCGCTGTTTTATTATCCCTTCATTGTTCAAGAATGTCCCCACATCACTGAAAGACTTAGGCAATACTCTTGGCGTTCACTTCCAGAGCGTTTCGAGTTCTGAAAACTACAGTGCCACTTTTAAGCAGTTTAAAATGAAAGCAGAATGCGAGCGAATAGTTATGTCGGGGGCAATTTCTACACCATACAACCAGCCCTTTACGCTCCGTGAACTGGAGTTGGCTCTTGACATCAGGAAACAGTCTGCCCCAGGCCCTGATTTCATCCACTATGAGATGCTTCGTAGGCTGCCCCTACAACATCTGCTTAGTTTTTTCAACCTTCTCTGGGAAAAAGCTTACTTCCCTGAATCCTGGAAAAGAGCACATGTTATACCCCTCTTGAAAGCTGGCAAAGACCCCTCTCTTTGCTCGAGCTACCGCCCGATTGCCCTTACGAGCTGCCTTGGTAAGACGTACGAAAGACTTATCAACAAACGGCTGGTGTTTTTTCTTGAAGAACAAAACCTATTTGATAACAATCAGTGTGGTTTCCGCCAAGGCCGGTCTACTCTAGATCACCTCGTGCGCCTCGAGACAAGAATCCGGGAGGCTTTTGTAAAGAGGCAGCACTGTGTGTCTGTATTTTTTGACCTGGAGAAGGCGTACGACACGACCTGGAGATATGGAATCATGCGAGACCTTTATGCCTGCGGAGTACGGGGCCGCATGTTGCGTTGTATAAAAGCTTTTCTGACTGGGCGGACCTTTCAGGTTCGACTAGGCACCACATTATCAGACACATTTGTTCAAGAAAATGGGGTTCCTCAGGGGGGCATCCTGAGTGTCACATTATTTGTTTTAAAGATTAACACCCTAGCTCAAATACTGCCACCTTCCATTGAACACTCATTGTATGTCGACGACCTACAGATATCATTTTCCTCTTGTAATTTGTCCAGCTGTGTACGCCAGCTGCAGCTAGCAATTAATAAGATCAGTAAGTGGGCCGACGCAAATGGCTTCAGGTTTTCATCCAGAAAAACGGTGTGCGTTCCATTTTCTCTTCGACGAGGGCTGTCTCTTGAGCCAGTGTTGGAATTGAACAGAGCACCTATACCAGTTAAAGCCGAGCATAAGTTTCTGGGAGTCATATTTGATAAGAAATTGAATTTTATCTCTCACTTAAAGGAATTGAAACAAAAGTGCCTGAAATCCCTAAACATCTTGAAAATTTTGTCACATAAAACTTGGGGCTCTGACAGACTATGCCTGCTACGCTTGTATAACGCTTTGGTACGATCCCGTCTTGATTATGGTGCCGTCGTGTACAACTCAGCGCGACCATCCTCCCTGAAGATGTTGGACCCAATACACCACCTTGGCTTGCGCCTTGCTACGGGTGCATTTCGGACATCGCCTGTTTTAAGCTTGTACGCGGACTCTCACCAGATGCCCCTTTCCAAGCGACGGCAGTACCTGGGCTTGAGCTATACTTCCAGGATTTTGTCTAATCCTCACCATCCAACCTTTTTTGCTCTCCAGCAATCTCAATTTGCTCGCCTTTTTGAAAATAAACCAAGCATTGTGCGGCCATTGAGCTTTCGTGCTCACAGTGACCAGTCATCTCTCGGTCTCGACCTTCATGGCATTAACCTTCTCCAAAAAGCCGAGAGTATTCCCCCTTGGAAAAGGCTTCCAGTATCATGCGACTGGTCATTCACATGGTATAGCAAGCATAATGTCTCCCCTCTGCTTATTCAACAAGAATTTCTTGGCTTACAGAATAAATATGATGACTATACTCAATTTTATACAGATGGCTCCAAGACTTTTTCTGCAGTGGGATCGGCTGTTTATTCTGAGGTTTTCATACAGGCCCAGCGGCTTAGCTGCATGGCTAGTATTTTTACTGCGGAGCTATATGGTGTTCTCCTTGCAATCGAGTATATCACCACCAGCAAAACAATGAAGGCAATTCTTTTTGTAGACTCCCAAAGTGTCATCGTTGCCCTTTGCTCTGTAAGAGATACAAAAAACATGCTCGCTAAGCTAATACGCTATAAAATCAATTGCTGCTTAGAGCGTGGGTTCGTTATAAAATTCTGCTGGATCCCAAGCCATGTTGGGATCAAAGGCAATGAGAAAGCAGACCAGCTGGCTACCTCTGCAAGCAACCTCCTAGAAATCCGATGGGGGATACCCTTTCAAGATATCAAACCCCTCCTTAGGAAAGCTCTCCTCGATGCTTGGCAATCTGAGTGGAACCTAGAGAGTGCAAATAAGCTGCATGCTTTTTAGCCAGTTTTGGGGTTGTGGGAGAATTCATCTCGTAAAAACCGTTTTCATGAGGTTCTCTTGTGCCGTCTTAGAATCGGCCACACCTTCCTGACTCACGGACATCTTCTTTGTGGAGAAGACGCTCCAAGCTGCGAGCATTGCGGTGAACCTTTGACAGTTGTGCATATTTTGTGTTCTTGTCCAGGCTTTGAGCAGAACCGGCTTGCCTGTTTTCCAGAGCTTTTTACATATCAGATCCCTTTCCATCCAACACTTTTGTTAGGCGAGCATCCCATCATTCCATTCAATCGGGTCCTCAACTTTTTGCAAGCAAGTGGCCTTCTGCACAAAATTTAAGTACTGCATTTTCTGTTCACCATAAATATATAAAACATCAGCTTCATGTATGCTCTCAATTACCATTACTGTGAGTCGCATTAGTCTTGTAGTCTGGCGCAGCATGGCCTTCGTCGCTTTTGCGCCATTAAACCGTTAATCATCATCATGATGTCACGCCTCTGCGGTGGCGCTGTTGTCGCCATGTCGCATGCACAGAAGATTCACCTTATGAGTATCTGGTTTCTGTGCTCGCACAGTGCCACATCTGGTGTAGGCAAACGCGGCCTTGTTTGTAAACAGTATGTCGGTCTATACACGGCTCTGCCTAGTGATACACGCGTGACGAAATGTCCCTACAGCGTGCAATTCATGTAACGAGTGGCGATGAAACGAACGTGTCGACAAAACACTTGCCCGTGAAAAGTTGCCCACAAAACTAGTTTTGACGAAATGATAGGGACCCATTGCATTTTTATCATAACCTTAAAATGCAGGCCGCTCACCCTTGTTGGTGTTAGACTGGTAGCAACTGTTAAAACTTGTTTGCTCTACTGACGTTAGGTAGGTTAGGTTAGGTTAGGTCAGGTCAGGTCAGTTGTTAGAGTGCTCCACTGGAAATTAAGAGGTCCCTGGTTTGATACCAGGACCAGGTGAATTATTTCAGTCTTGCACCATTTACCTATAGATGTGCTTGGAGATTTGCATTTGCCCTTTGTCTTTCAGGGATTATTACCGTTATTCTTGCCCAGCTCGCTTACACCTTTGCATTAATTGCATTATCATCATAATCTACTTGTTTATTTTGACTGCATAAATCTGTTTCTTGTCTTTGCATTGATTAACTTTTGCCAAAGACAGATCTGCGACGGGCATGAAGGCTTAATTCAGCTTCCGCAATTGTCTGAGCCACGAATTTACGTAGTATTTTTCAGAGTTAGGTAAATTAATATAAAAAAATACAAAATGCCCCCCCCCCCCCCCAAAAAAAAAAAAGAAAAATTTGCTTCTTAGTGAGCGCGTTGTAATGATGTAAGTTTAGAAAGAGTTGTATACGTAAAGACAGGAAACGGGACAACACATCTTTCACTGTTGTCCCGTTTCCTGTCTTTACGTATATAACTCTTTCTAAAAATTTGCAAGGATTTTTTTATTGCAAAAATAAACTACACATCACGGAACACTAGGTCTCTACCCAAATGTAGCACTAGAGGTCCGAAACAGTCATATGCCAAAGTTACAGCACTAAGTGTTCTATTATTAAAAAGTTAGTAAATTTATGAAAATTTCAATAGAAAAACAATAGCCGACGGAGCTTTCAAATACATGAAGCTCTATAGGCCTCCTGCTTTGCCCATGGGGCACTGTGAAAAGGGACTCATTAGGACTTTTTTCAGGTAGTACACAAACTTGAGCGTCTTAAACTTCCACGCATGTAGAAGTGTGCCAGCTGTGGTGTGGAACACGAGATCACGATTAAAATTCGAACGCCGTCGAAGCACAGGTCAAAGTTAAGACGCTAAGAGGGTGAGCCAGGAGACGCTGTTCCACATGTTCCAAAGAAAAAAGGAGAAAAAAGCGTTGGGACGCCAGATGTTTTGACGCCATTACGCAGGAATAATAGATGCATACCCTCGCGGTGGTGGCATGAATCTGGCACTTTCGATTGTCTTGCTGTATTGAATCTAGCCGATTTCGGACGTTGAGAGGTGTTTTTCCGTTCTTCGGGACTACACAGAAGATAAAAGGCCAGCAAATGTGCATTAAGTAGTGCAAGGCCCAGGCAGGTGAGCTTGTACTACCCAAAATGAAAGCGCCACAGTTTGTTCAGAGCTTCAGCGCAGGAGGCCTATAGCACCAGTTACCAAAAACAGGCGAAAATGGGCCCCATTTTCGCAGTGAAAATTTCAGAAAATCGCCTATACGTTTTGAATAAGATAATGGTTAGTGCAGAAACTTTGGTATCTGGTTCGGACCTCTAGCGCTACATTGCGGGCGGGGAATGAGCACTCTGCAACACATAGGTAGTTTATTTTTGCTGTAAAAAAAAAACAATTTTTTGGGGGTCATGCTGTACAAAGTAAAAAAGAGGTTATGTACATCAAGTAAAGTAGTAAGTATGCCAGGTGCTATGTACTTGAAGTAAAGCACTATAAATACATTGTACTTTAAAGTAAAGTACAAGAGCTTTTTAACACAATCTTTCATGATGCCCCTTCATTCCCCTATTCAGTGTTTTAAACTGGTGTGCATTGTTCTCCTGGGATAATTGGGCATGCATTAATTATATTCGGAAATGGTGTCAAATTCAGAAGTCCCTCAAACTTTTGAATTTGGTGCCTCTTGCACTGGCTTGCACCCAGGGGGTTCAACATACTATAGTCCATTGCAACTCGAGAAGGTAGGGCAAGGGTAAAACCGGCCGGGGAAGAGGAAGCCGACGGAATGCTGGAGAAGAGAAGGGGAAACCTCCCTCTCTTTAGCGTTCCATCTGCTTCCTCCTCCCTTGCCTGTTTTACTCTCGCCCTACCTTCTTGAGTTGCAACGGACTATAGGAAAGAGCATGACGTCAGCCCTGTAGCTTTTGCAAGCAATCCTCTTGTAGAGGATTGTCCTCTCCTAATATTTTTGACCTCCTCGCTTGCACTGATCAAGCGAGACGTAGCAAAAGTTTAAAATGCTATGGGAAAGTCACCCCCATAAAATATCCCTCTTGGTATTTCTTCAGAGTTGACAAACCATCATTTGTGAAACAAATTTAACAAGACGAAATTTGGGGAATATAGTTTGGTGTACTTCCCTCGTAAAGTACAAGAAAAAAAAGTACAAGTACTTTCGGGGAACGATGAAATACAAACAAAGGAGAGCGTGGCTTTCGGTACAGGCTGTGCCGCCTGGAAGTGAGCTGAGGGGCGAGGGTGTGTAGCCTACTCCAATGTGTATACACCCCCTCGCTCGGCGCTCCCCAAGCTTCAGCATTGCGCCTCTTGGTGCACTGAAATTCATCACATCCATTCTTGCTCGCTCCACGCGTGCGGCAGCTTGCTGCTTGCGCGCGCGCTCAGCCAGCGCTCGCACAAGCTGCTACTAGAAGCGAGCTTCCTCGCGCCGCACGCGTGGAGCGAGCAACGATAGTGATGATAGCTTTTAATGCATTAAAAGGCGCAATGCCGAAGCTTGGGAAGCACCGAGCGAGGGTTGTATACACATCGGCGTAGGCCAGGCACCCTCGCCCCTAGGCTCACTTCCAGGCGGCACAGCCTGGATCGATAGCCACACGCTCCTTGGTTCGTATTTCATTTTTCCCCGATAGTATGCACTGCGAGAATGTACTTCAAGTTAATTACTTGTTTTTTAAGCCTCCTTGATGTAGTACTTCAAGTGCAATGTACTTAAGGTACTTCTCAACACTGGCATTTTCGTGGTGAAGGAAGGTAATAATGTTTCATATTTGACAAATCGACGGAAAGACAGAAGACCAAAAATGCTTCTCTGCTTTCGTAGGTCTGTTCAAACATAGGTGCTACAGTGATCTACTCGAATGTTGTTTGTTATTAAGGTAGAAAACAATCCCTACACATAAAAAAAAAAAAAAAATAACGCAAAAGGTTAGAACTTTTATTTTCAACGTTAGGTAATTTACCTACCATAAAATACCGAGCGAGTGCCCCGTCAGAATTTGAAGATAATCGCGAAAAAATAGGGTATGGGCACATGTGAGGTCATCAATTTTACATATGTATGTACTGTGCAGATTTTTTCAGATGTTTCAAATTTTTGGGGTGGGCACTTAGTGCGGAATGGGCGGATGCATGGTATCCTACGGTAGTTTAACCCATTCGCCACAGCACATGTCGCACGCTGCCGGGCCGTTGTACCACATGTTTTTCCCCTAAAACAGAGCCACTCTAGGCGTGACCGTTTTGCTCGTATAATAAGCTTTTACAGTAAAACTCAGTGGAGAAAACAGGAAAACATGTTTATTTACATGCTTAAGTGGTTTGTTCAAATCTACAAATCACTAGGCCCTCACAGATTCTTCCTCGTTTGAAAGATCTTGAAGCACTCCATCCTCGGTCGCTTAGGCATCGCACAACCAGTGCGCTCTTGTCGTGATTCGGACTCAGAACTGCTGTCGGAATCGCTCCTGTCATCGACAGAAGGCTTCGAAAACTCACTATCCTCACCATACTTCCCGTCATAATCGCTGCCGATGAGGGTATCTATGATTTCATCGTCAGAAAGGCAACACCGTACCCTGGACGCTGCCATCTTCTCCAAGCAGACAGCGATTGAGCGGGAAAGACTACACACAAAAGAACAAGCTCATACAAACACAGTGAACAGAACGACCCTCACCAACTGTTGGTAATGTATCTAACTAAACTACTCGAAGTCTACATAGTGCGCAATCTATTAATGTCTCTTTAAAACAGAAATTTATGCAGCCCGGCAAATCGCCGGCTTTGGCAATATGGCCCCTGATGGCACGCCCGGCGATTCGCCGGCTTTGGTAGCGAATGGGTTAAAGTGGCATCCAATCCATCTATGCCTTATGTCTGTCTCGTCATTGATCAACTGTTGCGAGCAAAGCTATGTGTAGCTTCGGCCCCTCATTATCAGCTGCATGCCAATGGCATCTCCAGTTCATCCATTGAAAACATTGTAATGTACTGATTGTAATTGTGTACCCCTGGTTATTCTTCCCTCCTTCCACCAAAGCCGCATGAGAAAACTCTATGATCCTGGTATACTCTGTTTCACCTTGTGTTGTACCGTAGGAAAGGCTACAAGCGTGAGCTCCTTGCTCAAGGGCACATCTCGGCGGCACAGGCTCTCGTGCACCAAGGGCAGCTGCCAACGCTATGAGCTCGCGCTTCTAGCCTTCGCTGCGGTACAACATAAGGTGAAACAGAGTATAGCAGGTGGCAACACTAAACTCACAACTGTGATTTTAGCTGTGCCACGTGTCAGCAGAGTGCTTCCTTCCCCTTTGCATGGAAGTGGCCCTCACGTAAGCCTCTGCTTTTCAGCCCTACATGAAAATGGTTAACATGACGGCACATGACGGGTGCAAGAAGCTGCAGTCGGTTAACCTGCATGGCAAGGTGGCACTCATCAAGGACACTGCCAACTGCACTTTGGACAAGGTGGTACTACACTTCAAGGCGGCCCAGGCGTACGGCATCATCATTTCCACGCCGAGGTTCAAAGTTGTGAGTTTTGTGTGCTCCAGACGTCGAACGCAGCCATGTTTTGAGCCTGATCGACTGCTGCCTTACTCTTTTTCTCTAGGACAACATAATCATTGACAGAAACGACACTCGGCGCGTCGACCTAGTTGTTGGATTTGTCACCGAGGCGACCAGCAACTCTTTGCTGGTGAGTGGAGCATTCTTAGACGCTTCTCAATTAACCTTGTTCAGATTCACATGCCATCTGTCACATGCCATATCAACCCATGTTTGAGCTTACGGGCAGAGTGTTGCTACGGGAAAGTGATGCCGCAATACTGCTGTATCTCGCTGCGCAATCAACGGAGAAATAAGAAGCCTGCCGGAGTAAATGTACAGACTGCATTGTTTTTCTTTTCAATCTAAAATTTTTACAGAAAATCTTGGAATAATTGTAGTATTTTACTGGGACTACCCGGGCAATGAAAAGGAAGAGCTCGCACCACCTACTTCTACTGCGGGCTCTGTCAAAATCTAGCGATATATGGAGCTCTCCATTATACTCTATTAATCGCTGGTCAGGGCTGCATTACACCTTTCTGTTGGCTGCATCCACAGCAACCAAATCGATAGCAACAATAAAGACACCGAGACAACTGCAGCTCATGATTCTTTCAGGAGGCCACTTCTTGCTTTGCCTGTAACGTTATGTGCGGCAACCAGCTTTCCCGCTGACTTTATTGTTGGTGTCATTTCAGTCATTTTGAACGTAACCAATGCAACTGTCCGAAACAGGCTTGCTAATACCGTCATATATAATGCATCTTTGAAATACCTAAGACCATCACCACTTCCAAAAAAAACATCATATGAACCAGTGCGGAGAACGGTGCGCAGGCAGAGCGGGGATAGTGGTGAAGCCTCAGAGGTGGCATGGAGGCTTGATAGTTTGTGCGCCTGCCAAAATATGGCTCTAATAAGAAGTAAGGTATATTATAATAAATGTTTTAAGCGTTTTATGGAAGAATTGCAGTGTCTTTTTTGTTTTGCAAAAATACACCAAGTACCGCTGAACTCTTAGTCTGCCCAAACGTAGCACTAGCAGTTTGAACCAGACGTCATGGTTTCAGAGCTCGCCGTTATCTTATTCAAAAGTTATAAGTGATTCTCTAAAACTGTTGATGGCTCGTTCCCAGTAGCCTGTTCACAGTACTTCATAAAATTTGTCTCGTGTATCGACGGGCTTTGTCGGTCGCCATTTTCCCATTTTTATTTCTAAAAATCTGTTATAACTTTATAATTAGATAACGGCAGACTCTGAAACTTTGGCATCTGGTCTGGACCACTAGCACTAAAGTGTGTGCACCGATTGAGGATTTGGTGATGCACAGTTTACATTTGTGACGAAAAAAGAAGCGCTAAATTTTTTAGAGGGCACTCTGTACTTTCGTTTTGTCCTGAGTAATGTGTAATGGAGTAAGGTCAATCTGGATTTCCTGTAACTGACTGTGAATTTTTTGTAGCAACTTTGTTTCAATTTAGAGGTGGTCCAGAAGTGTGTGAGCAATAAAGTTTAAACGATTAAAGGTTTTTCATTTGCCTGCTAGTTCTTAGGACCATGTTCCTCAAAACCTCTTAAAATCTGTTACGACGAGAGTAGACGCTGGTGCCACCTATTGGGTAGCTGTGGAACACTTCGCGGTCTTGTAAGTTTTCTATTTCGTGTCTCACTCTTTCACGCAGTTCCAGGGTCACCGCATAGATGGCGCCAATGTGCCAGCATGTTTTCTCGTCGTAAAAGACTTTAAAAGGTTTTAAGGCACGCAGTCTTAAGGAATGGGCCTTAATTGTTTATTATTTTCTTCTACGCCAAAGACACATATTTTGTTTATTAGCAATTATGCGAGACGGAAGAACAGCCTTGCTGGATCATGTACACCTATCTGACAAGCAGGCTCCAGCTGAGATGCTAAAAAGAGCCGGTAGGAAAACATTTTATAATTGATGTCTCGCTCCAGAATTGCAGTTACTTATTATGTTTGTAAGGTCTGCGAAATAACTTCAGACTCTTTCCTCTGATACAACAAAGTTACCGCTACATTTTGGAGATTCCTGGCTGCAGGGTTCTAAAAGTATTGTCCAAAAAGTAAATGTTTTTTTTTGTTTTTTTTGCAGGGCTTGATGAAACCCAAGGAGCCTCTTTTAACAAAACTTTTTACAAAGAAGAAAATGTCATTTGATTTCAGCCTCATCATAATTTGGCTTGTGGCTGTGTTTACCTTAGGAGTCGGGTCATATTGGTCGGGCTTAGTGAAGCATGAGATGTGAGTACTATTGTCCCTTTTCTTTTGCATGCTTCTGCTTGTGAATCAAGAAATTAAAAGCAATCTAACGGACTCTGGAAGCAGCGTGCCATTGAGAGCTTTCCTGACCCAAGCTCGGTATTTATAAGTGTGCCCTCTCTCTTTTTTTCTCCTCATTTCAGCCTATAGTGTGGCATGTTTCCAGTATATTTCATATAGCAAAACTTTTCAGGATGGAAATATCACCATATTTTACATATATTTGGAGCTTGTAGTCGGAAATAATCAGAGAGTCCATTTTACGTCAGCAGCGCATTTTCTTGTTTAATTGTAAAGGTCTTTGGCATCTCCATTTGTGGGAACCCAAGTTATGACTTTGTAGAAATTTTAGACTCAACCTGTATGTTCATAACTTCGTTTATTTTTTTTTTTTCAGTTTTATATTTGCTTTTTCCAACACTTAATTTGGAAAAATCTTGCGTTTCCTTAATCAATCTCGATTGATATTTATTAATAATTACTATTATTATTTTTTATTTCGAATGATCAAGAAAGTGGTAACACATATGTTATAGTTGCACACCCTCCCCAAAACTTATTTCAACTTGCAACCGTGATCCTCCAGTTGTCTCTGTATAAAACGGCAACACGACTGAATGGAGAGGAAAACGGTAGAACTTGGGTTTTCTCCACCCTATGGTAGAATGACATGGTTGAAGGCGCATCACACCAGCTTCAGTAGAATGCTCCTGGAGGGGTCCATCTGCAAAGCATAGAACATAACTGCTCTTTCTTAAGCAGTTTTCTTGCATAAGTGCCCAGCATTGTTTGAAATGCTCGTGAAGGCGACCTTGTAACTAAGCTGTGAATGCGTGCCAGGCAACGTTGGTCATGCAGGATAACCGTTGGGTGCCGCAATCTTGCAGCTACCAGCACGAGGTCGGTCGGTGCACCCACACAGGCGCCGCTACGGCAGCCAGTGAGGCGGCCGTGGACGGCTCCCAGTCCAAGTCTGAGAACCTTATGGAGGAAGAGAGCTCGCTCGACGTGTCACCCGTGCTCGTTACGCTCTTCGTCATCTGCATGGGGGTCATGTTGCTGCTCCTCTACTTCTTCTTCCAATACCTGGGTTTGTTCATGTCGTTAAACTTTCGGCAATTTCGCTGGCTGTTGTGGTTCAGATGGGTGGATGTTTGTACAGTTAACCTTTCTAATAGACATGCCTATACTTCATTTCACTTTAAGTGTGAGCATAGCAGAAGAAACAAGAGCAAATGCCATATTTTCAGCGTCCCTGCCAAGCAAGTGCGCGTGCAATTCAAGCATCCTTCGGGGCAACATGCTCATACTGGTAGCTAGGCATTGCTCGCACATAAGGTCAAGCCAAATGTAGACTTGCTTGGAAACTATTTGACAGTGTTGCCACCTTTATTGCCCCAGCTGTTTCTGTCAACTCTTTTCTCAACAACTAGGTGTGTTTAAAAAATGATCTCAGTAGGGGGTGGTGGCTTGCGCCACCTAGACTAAAGGCTCCGATTTATTTTACATGGTTGCCTAGCAATTCTTTTATTTGCATAGAGGAGTGGTCCTGTAAAGGACTGTCTCAAAAGTGTTTATTAGGGGCCCACCTCATGTGCCTCATGCATCATTTTGTTTTAATGCATCTCTGTTTTTGATTGTAGTCTGTCTTTTTGTGTCTCTCTTTTTGTGCAGTGTTCTTCATCATTGGTATGTTTGCTCTGGCATCTGTGGTCTCTGTCATCGGTGTCCTTGAGCCTCTCATCTACATGGTGCCACTGGGGATCACAAGGTGACTAGTTGTCGCTTACTATATAGAGACTGCCTAGCATTCCAGTTGTCCAAGGTTCACTCCTTCCTTCAGTTTACCATATTAGCCCAAATGTAGACTATCATTTTCATCAGAATAGCCTGAGGTATTATCTTTTTGGTATGCCTTCTGGAAAAGACACTGAAGATTTGAAGATCATGCCCAGTGTCAGTGTAGCCTCACTAACCTCATTAAGAAAAAACAAAAAAAAAAAACACTTACCTGTGTACCTGCAGAGTGCGGAGCACCCATTAATTGCAATGCATGGTAGGAGTCCCCACAAAATGAGAGAGCAGACAACATTATACCCAAGAGAGTGGTCTTCATTGGGACACCAAGCACAATGTTTGTGGGCCAGGAATGATTTCACTGGTCATAATTTAGAACCTCCTATGTTGATTAGAACATTCGGCCATCTATGTGTACCGTGGGAAAATAAACAAGCAGGATTTCTATTTAAAAAAAAAATTCCCAGGACACTTAAGCACTTCTTATGAGTTGTGAATGCGAAAGCATGAATGTCAATCTTCTGCTTCCTTAGTTTGTTTGTGGCGTACTGGCATGGACAGCCACATTTTGCTACTTCCGAGGTTGCGCAGACGGCCGAGCGCGCTTCCTCGTGAGGTGGCCGCACTGTGCTGTGCTCGGCCGTGCAGCCTCTCCGGAGTCTGCCGGAGAGGGCTCTGCTGGCTCTACAGCCAGCTGCTCCCTCTTACCGGCAGCCGGGCCGCCGCACCGCTACGGAGGAGTCTTCTCTGTGGAATGGCGTTCCTCAGAACTATGCCGTGCGGCAGCCAATGGGAGCCTCGTTCCTTGAAACTATGACGCACGCCAGCCAATCCAAGCCTAGCCATTAAATTGCTACTACAGAGGACAGGCTTCGCTTCATTAAGACGGGGAGGTTACGTGTTTCTTGGGGCGGCTTCAAAAGCTGATGACGCCGGTTCGCTCCATGGGACGGTTAATGCTCTCGCTTTAAAGTATCGGCCCATCTTTTAGTAAGTACAGCCTCTTATATGCTTGTGCATTCATATGTTTCGATCTTTCTGATACATGTTTGCTTGATGCATTCTTTATGTTTGTGCATAACGTATGGTCGTCTACACTTCACCCATGCAACCTTTTTTAGAATCCCCAAGAATGTGTGCCCCTGCTTCCACGGACCCCTGGAGATCCGTCAGCTGGTGCTGATTATATTTGCCATCTCCGTGTCCGTCACGTGGGTCGTCCTGAGGCACCACCCCCAGTCGTGGATCCTGCAGGACCTGCTGGGAGTGGCCTTCAGCATCAACATGCTCAAGACACTGCGGATGCCAAACCTCATGGTCAGCAAACGGGATTTCCTTGCGTGTCTCTTTAAAGTCGGGGTTTCTTTGCAGTGTTTCTCTGTGACCTTGCTGAGATTGAGGATGAGAATAAAAGTCACCATTTCAACAACTTATCTTCCAGATGCTCAATGATGCTTGCGAGTTGTTTTATTGAATGCCATTCTTTTTGAATATTGTTTTTTAAAAGCTATTGGAAAGGTTGAAATATATTTTTTTAATACTAAAACCTGTTGCAAATATCTAACAGTAAGTACTTAATTCACTCGTAAAATTTCTGGTATATGTTCATTTCACTAGTACCTACCGTAAAGTCCCGCAAATAATATGAGCCTTTTTAATGTGAAAGCATTAACTGGGGGGGTCCCTTGGAGCGAGCCGACGTCATCAGCCGCGCCAAACAGCAGATAAATTCGTGAAGCTGCGATCTGAGGCATCCCAGCTCTGAAGCCGTGCAAAAAGCCACGCAAAGCGGCAAATAAACGAAGTAGAAGGAGGCCGCCGCCTGTCAGTCTCAATTAGCGCCACCCCATCGCGCTGCGTGCCCACGCCACCAGCGAGCCAGCAAAAAAATCGGCTGGCGAGCTCTGGCAGCGGCACGGCCGCCCGAGCCGATTCCTGCTGCCAATTTCATGCCGCTGACATGTCAGCAAGGCGCCTCAACTTCACAAGGACGTGCGCAAAAATGACATGCATGCTTTCACATTCAAAACTCATAAGAAGTGCTTAGGTGTACCTCGAGCCTTTTTATTATCAAACCCACGCGTCTACCACAGTGGGTCGGAACAGCCAGTCACCATCGTTTGCAGAGAGAAACCAACAAATGCCGAGGCATCGGAAACGTTGAAATCTTGGCATATTAAATGACATTTCTGAGCCAAAACGGTATCAGCTCCTCGTCATTTGCCGTTTACGAGAGTTTGCTGCTTGTAAATGACAATGATAAGCCTTAGCATGCCCTGCGGGAAAGTACCAGTTACACGGAAAAGGTCATGCTATTTACCGGACATTGCGATATATACCGTATTTTCTGGTGTATAAGACACACTTTTTTTCAAAATTTGTGGCAGTGCGTCTTATATGTATATTTTTTTTCTTTTTGGCAAACTCTGAAGGAACTCCTGTTGATGCTTTTCCTGTTGATGTCTTTTATTTAACTATTATGACAGCTCAATGCAAATGATGTGTCATAAATGCAAGTCAACCTCTCAAAACTAGAGTTCCATAACAGAAAAACAAAAAAGAAAGTCGAGAAAACTAAAATAAAACAGATTGAAGTCACGGAGGCTGCGCGAATCTCAGAAGCCGCAAGTGGTGAGCTAAAATGGCAAAAGATGGCGACAGCTGCACTGCTACAAATAGGTTTGTGTTATACACAGACGTGTCTTATATACTAATTTTTACTTAGAAACTTGTGAAAAGTGGGGGGTGCGTCTTATACAACGATGCGCCTCTTATACGCCGGAAAATACGGTATGTGTGATGCGCCAACTAAATCTTGCCTTGTCTTCCCTTAGATATGCAGTGTGCTCCTGATTTTGCTGTTCTTCTATGACATCTTCTTTGTGTTCATCACACCCTTTTTGACCATGGTAAGATTACACTGCTGTTTGCATTTTTTCTTATTGTATTAGAATTTAGAACTGGGTATGATTGCAAGCTTCACGATCAACCGTATAAGGTATATAATCTCAGAACACTTTTGCATAGTTTATCCGGCAGTTATGGTTCCATTTTAAAGGGACACTACAGATGATTTTGAGATTTGTTTAATGTGTTTCTCATTTCATGAGGGGTCAGCACATCCCCAACTTCTTTCCATGTGTTTTATATACATATGTCTTCATGAATGAGAATGTGTGAAAAATTAAATTATAGAAACCACCAAAACCCAAACTTCTGCTGAGAAGTAGAGCAAAAGAGAGAGAGAGAGATAATGTGATGCTCAAATCGAATGTGGCTCAAACAATGAGACCGAAGCATTGCACATGCACTTTCCTTTTCTCCTGCTATGCATGTGGCACCACCAGTATGATTTGGTCTTTTTTTTTTTTTTTTTATTGATTTACAAGACATTTACTCATTTGTCCGAATTAGGTGTTTGTCACTATTGTCTAAATACCCCTGCTGTGTGTTGCAATCATAAGACTAAATGTAAAAAAAAAATACTTAAATTTTCCTTTGGGAGTGGAGTGGATATACGGAGTGGATTAGATCAATAATTAAATTTTATCTCATTGGCATTAATCATAGATATATTCAGAATTCATTATAACTATTACAAGTGACTCTTAATCACATCTTTATTAATTGTGACCTTTGAATGATGCCATAGATAAGTCACAAAAATTTATAATGGAAATTCTGAGTGGTGTGCTGTAGGCAGAAGCCATCTACCATAAAAGACTGTCCTTTCCCTTGAAATCGTCCCTCCATTTGTTTTTGCTAGAATATCCATAACGTAAAAATTCCGAAAGATCGCCCACCCTCCGATTCCCGTCGGATATCATGCGTGACCTCATAATGGCTTTGTGCGTTTTTGTTTGCGACCTGCGTGCACGATGTCTCTTCCCGTAACACACAAGTTGCTCCCGCGTGTATATTGCATCGTGAAATGCAGATCTGCTGCATCTGCAGTATCCATTCCTGTGATATGCAAGTTTGTAGTGAATTTCCTCTCTTTTTGTCCGGTATCTGCGCAAGTGATATGTTTCCGTGACAGGCAAGTTTGTAGCAGATTACTGCGTGTTCATTGCACTGTAAAAGTTGAATCCGCTGCATCCGCTGTCTGCGGTTTCCGTTCCCATAAGATACAAGTTCATGGCAGGTTCCCACGGGGCCTCTGCACCATGAAATTAATGTGAACCTGCTGTGTCCAGAACCTGGGGTATCCTTTCCTGTGACAGAGAAGTTCATAGCGAATTACTGCAGGTTTATCGCATCGTGAAATGGGAACTTGCTGTGTTTGCAGTCTCCAGTATCAGTTCCCATGTTATGTGGTTTGTACCGGGTGCCCCAGTGTTTATCACAAATTTTTTTATAGTTTTTTTGTTGCACCCTCAAAAATAGCCCACCTCATGTTTTTCACCATTTATCTCTTCATTTTGGTGGGTGCTCTCACAGAATTTTACGGTAGTCGGCTCTTTTTTTTTTGTTACTGCGATTGAGACCTAGCAAGCGTTGCATACAAATGTGCCCTTAGTTTGTGAGCATACTTCGATTCTGGTATACAGCCAGAAAAGAGGAAACTTTTCAGTGACTATTTGACGCGTCCTTGAGACCCATACTGGTCGACCGTACAAGTCAAGCAAGAGACGAGAGAGAACACGCCGCTAGCCATGGAACACCATTTTTTATTGTGTCTTCATTGTATAATGTTGATGATGATTGCCTTCAAATCGAAACTTAACATAAACCGAAACTGACAATATCCAACCATTTTAGTGAAAAACCCGAGACTGAGGTATTGACAGACGATGACAAGGAAGAGAAGGAGACATTCTCCTTTTCTTCCTTGTCGTCGTCTGTCAATACCTCAGTCTCGGGTTTTTCACTAAAATGTTTGATATACACCAGCTCACTTGCGCCCTTACGTTCTGCTCATTAATGCTGACAATATTCACATATTGTAACATCCTCTTTTCTTTGAGAGAGAAAATCCTTCTGGCTATGACATTACAAAGTCACTTAAGTGTCGCGGAAACAGCTCCTTGCATACTGGTTGGGCTGTCCGCTGTTCGGGTGTCTGCTGTGCCTGGTTGGTCCTGGGTCCTCTGTGAGAGCTGTATAGGGGGTCATGCGGGGTGGGGTGCCTGATGGTGGCCCTGGTGTGCTGTTGGTACCTTTTGGACCAGTAGGTGTGATTCCTGCATAGTTACTGGGTTCCTCCTTTGACCCGGTGTTGCCGGAGCTTATCCATGCACTTGTCGTAGGTAAACTCTGTTTTTTCTCAGTGTGTTTCCCTGGACATCAACGTTGTACGACCTGGGTGCCATATGTCTGACGACTGTACTTTTTTTCCATTTTGATCTTGGGCTGAACGGTTGCACTGTGACGGTGCCTCCCTTTTTCTGTGCGGGGAGCTCTCGCGCAGTCCTGTTGTAATAGTCTCCTATTCGGCTTGCCTTGTTCTTTCACTGTGTTCGATGGTTCAAGGTGCATGGTTTCAGATGGACATCTGTTGTTGGAAGTACGGTTTGGGTCCTCCTGCCCATCATTAGTTGAGCTGGACTTGCCTTTCTGTTTTTGCATGGTGTACATATTGCGGTGATCTAGGAAAGACAACTGTAAATTATGTCCACTTTCCAGAACCTTCTTCAGTAAGGCTCTGAGAATTCGGCACATGCAAAGTGAGGGCCGTTATCACTGATGAGCACCGCTGGTATGCTGTACCTGGCAAAATGTGCCTTGAGTTTCTTTATGACTGCAGTTGCAGCGGTTGAAGGAGTTGCTGAAGTAGTCAACAGTTACCAGAAAGTTCCGGCCTTTGTACTTCATGATGTTCGTGCCCACTCTTTCCCATGGGTACCTTGAGTGCGGATGTGGAATTAGAGGTTCCTTTGGTTGTGCATGGCTGTGCCTCTGGCACACTTCACATGAGCGGAAGAACCTCTGATCTCAGAGTTCATCCTAGGTCAGAAGATGCACCCTGTTGTTCTTCTAAGGTAGCTCTCAGTCCCCTGGTGAAATCCACGAAGAGTTTGTTTTATATTAGCCTGTGTGCTCAGTGGTATGGTCACTCTCTGCCGGTTTGTTCTTTTTTCTGGTAGGTCACTTTCCAGATGTTGAAAGAGGGACGCTACCTCCATTCGAATTTCAGTACTTTGTGGGATAAAACATGCAATGTCGGCGTCGGTGAAGCTGCGAATACCTTGGCCATCTGTTGCGTTGGTTGAAGGCTTGTTCATCTTGCCGGTTGATTGTTGGTGCATTGACTGTTGTGACCTTTCATTGATGTGTCGAGTCAGGTTCTCACCGTTTCGTTAAGCCCTCTCCCGTGTTTCGGCGCCATGTTGTAAGAACGGCTGACTGGTTGTTAGTAGGTGAGGTCAGCAACAGTGTTGATGTACACATATTTACATTAAGAACCTCCGGTAACGTCCGTTCATGGCCAGCCTCAATCGTCCATCTCGTGTATTCCTTTTCTCAGGATCCCATTTCTTCTTCGTCTTTTTCAGGATGCTCATTTTCACACAAAAAGTTTGAACAGTACTTTAAATCGTATCTCTGCACTTGCAGCAGCACACTCTGAAGACGCTTTGGCGCCTTGTCTAGGGCTTTCTTCGTGGTGCTCTGAAGTGGCTTGTGGCTTAAAATCACGGTGACATCTCTTCCGTATGTGTACTGGTGGAATTTATGTATAACAAACCTGATAGCCAACGTTTTTCTCTATCTGGGCGTACCTGGTTTCCGTAGCTCTCTGAGCTCGTCTGGCATAGCAGATGGGGGACCCTTGTTGCAGCAGCGCGGCTTCCAGTCCGTTCTCGCTGGCAGGGTCATAGAACTTGAGGACAGGTGGCAGGGGCAGCAGCCCTTTCAATTTTCCGAACGCATGGTTCTGTTCATCAGTCCATGCCCATTCTGCCTTCTTGGCCAAGATACATTGAAAAACACTGTTCACGCTGTCACGGATGACTTCACTTCAAACTGTTCTGACAGTCCAGAAAAGCAAAACCATAGGCATCTTCGAAACTGTCTGAAACAGGAAATATAATGAAGCCATCAAGTTCCAAGTGGACAGTGGAGCTTCAATAAATATAATCCCAGAATTCTTTGCTGATGATGAAGCCCTGCAAGGAGTTCCTACAAAGTTGAAAATGTACAATGACACAATGGTGGAGCCAAAAAGAGAAGTGCCAATTGCTTTCGACTAACCTCACTTCTGAAACCATGTTTGTTGCGTCCTTGAGACCCATACTGGTTGACTGTACAAGTAGAGCGGGATATAAGAGAGAACACGCCGCTAGCCCCGCAACACTATTAATTTATTGCGTCTTCAGTGTATGTTGATGATGGTGATTGCCTTCAAATCGAAGCTAACGTAAACCGAAACTGACATTATTCGCATTGTAACAGTGACCATAAGTTTGTTGTGCAGCCAGAAAAGAGAATGTCTCTGTGGGAATCAGCTCCACATTTTGCGGTAATCGGGCAAGGAGAACAAGAGTGCAAAAAGTACATTTCCAACAGGCAGATAAAGATTTTGTACGTTGGTCTTTAGATTCCCGCATGCAAACTATTCGCGACTCCAGCAAAATGGACTCCATTAAGCGGGAAAACCCGGAACCAGCCGGACCAGGTCGCTCCGCGCCCCTCCGCGCCTCGGGTGGCTTTTGCGGACACGAACAATGTAATTTGAAGAAGGTCCAAAAATTTCTTACGTTTGCCTGAGTGTTCATTAGTGTGGTGAAGCCTCAGGAGATTGTTTCCTTCCATCACGTGTTTGAAAGCCCGTTTACTCCACACAACTCACAATCGCGTGCTTTCGATTTCTTGGATGGGGAGGAATCCCGGAAAAACGTTTTGATTTCTTGTCTGTCTCGAATCACATTCAAAGTGATGACTACTCGGTAACTGTTAAGTGGTTTCTTTATAAGGATGTAGAACAGTGGACTGAGGGCGACAGACGAGGTGTTTCAGTGGAGGGAACACCAATGTTGCAGTCAAGTGAATGGGAATGTTCAATAGCTGCTTTTCTTGAGTTTGGTTGTGTTCGATTAGCTTCAAGTTTGAGCCACCCACGCCGGTTGGTGCGTTGGCTATTCTTCTTGGCTGCTTTTCGCCGAAAAACCCTTTGGACCACACGGAAGGAGTTGGGCTGATTCCGCAATTACTTGATTCAGGAAAACCTGCTCGCTGCATATGATTAGTGAGGGAAATTATCTGCTTCCAAAAGGCGGGGGGCGCATCTCGCAAAGTTAGAAGCTGTCACGGCATTATGATCTATCACGCCT
The DNA here is from genome assembly GCF_016920785.2 of Ixodes scapularis. Lineage (NCBI taxonomy): Eukaryota > Metazoa > Arthropoda > Arachnida > Ixodida > Ixodidae > Ixodes > Ixodes scapularis. The sequence continues at coordinate 28,237,107 of NW_024609835.1, forward strand.
CCAATATTTATATTATACCTTCGTCGAAGCCAGTAGCAATATAGGTCTACAATTCTCAGGTTGACTGGCCTCAAAAAATGCTAATCTTCTCCGTTCAGGATTCGAAGGCAGGTTCAATGCAGAGAGGTTCTGCGTGAATTTTCGATGAAGACTCTCTTCAGTTTGTCCGCATTCGTCTCCGTGCTACCGGCTAGAACCATTTGGATAAGTTTAAGTAGTATCGCTCTGTCTGTCAGATATACTTTTATTCAGCAGTTGACCTAATAGCTAGTCAACTAAGCTCATATTTCAACCCGAAGAATATACTAATATTGCTTTAGTGGGATGTAATACGTAATATAATACATAACCCGCTCATCAAAATGACTTCTTGATTGCTACTAAAACCTGATTTGAAATGCGAGTATCAGCTGCTTAGTGGGGTGCCAGCGGGTTAACATACTCCTTGGCTCAAGAAGTGCTTGCTTAATTTTCGTAATTTTCCTGCAGATTGTGTTCTTGACCGAGCAGACGACTGGAAAATGTGGATACGCACAAAAGCTTGATTTCGCGGACAGATAAGTTGCATGGTCGAGGCATGCGAGTTAGCTGAAAATTACTCTCGGTGGAACAATTCTGTAGTCATCGCCGCTTTCCTTAGCTGATCAAAACTGATTAGAGCCTATTACCGTCTCTCCGGATCCCATAGTTTCGGTTTTGAACAAGATCTCTGAAACATAAGTTAGACATGAAAAGAACAAAAAGCACCGGGAAAACAAAACTATGCTCTGCAAGTTTATGTGCACCGGCTACACTTAACCGTCACAGTTTAAATACCTATAAAATTGGGCATTGAACAAAAGAAAATCTGTTAAATTGAATGCGTCACCCCTTCAGGCGGCCCGGCCGAGCCGACGCGACCTGGACCCAGTCGCCATGTTTGTTTCGTGGTGGTGCCCCCTATAGGTCGCTGGAGTCGAGAATACTCGGCAGTAACATTGCCGTGCGGCATCGTCGAGGTTAGTGTAGTTTTTTCAGCACTGTCAAGACTAGTTGCACGAGCATATTTCTTCGTTTGGCGTCTCCTTCAAACGAGAGCACGCAAAAATAACGTGCAAGACGAGGTCATGTACACATGCTGTAGCCTCGACAGCGTCGCGCAAGAAATGTTGACGCTAAGGACTTGTGCAGGTTAGAGCTCCGTTCTCTCCTCCTAATGGAGGGTGGCTAAATAGAAAAAAGTAAAGCAGAGTTGGGAGCAAGAAAGTGAGCAACAGACAAAGTGTATGTAGACCTTCAGTGCACCGACAAGTTGTCCATCAGAGTGGCCACATGTAGCAACACAGAGGTGGCTAAAGGCTGCTTCACACACCCGCATTTGCTTACGACTGAGCTCTTGCGATCTCCTATGACAGGAGAACACTCTGGTGCCATCTCCAAGGGGGCCCTGTAACTGCATTTCGCTAGAGTAACGTTTCTGCAGTATTCACGAAATCAAATGTACATACTGTAAAATACCAAGCATCCACCCATTTCATACCCCCAAATTTTGCAACATCTGAAAAATTATGCACAGTACATATCGTCGTGTGCGCAGCCGTGACCAAGTAGGCAGCACGCCCATGGCCCAACGGTTATCGTGCTTGGTTCCCACGCAAAGGCCCACGGTTTGATTCCTGGCAGCAGACATACATGTTTATTATCTCTGTAACTCTCACATTCCGATTAATTCGAGAACCCTGTTGCGTATTCGAGGTCCGAATGTTCTAGGCACCGAATTTTTTACGCCGATTGTTTCAGAAGCCCACACGTGTACATAAGGGGCTTCGCGTGGCGAGCCGGGGTCAGTCTCGCCCCAGCGTTCGATCCTGCTGTTTCGCCGCCATCGACGCCTGTGACGCTAGCTTTTTTCCTATTCTGTTTTTCGGCACAAGTTCGCCCCATTAAACATTTATTTAGCTTTCGTTGCCACATCAATTGTCATTAGTGACAATATATAGGTAAAATTGATGACCTAACAAGCACCCATTCCCCGATTTTCGCGATTATCTCTATATTTTTTGTCGGCGCTTGCATGCATTTTACGGTACTAGTATCTATGAGGGGCGGTGGTTTATAGCATTGTCGAAGGATTTTTGAGCCAATAAAAAAGAATAATGTGCAAAAAAATAGAAATAGTGTACAGAAACCGGGAGTTTTCCATGTTTACTCAATATCAGCCGCCAGTGTGCTCTCGCCTCGTAAGAGGCCACAAGGTCGTAAGCTGTCGCAAATATGTGAAGGAGCCTTGAAAGAGAGAGAGGGCTGTGGGGTCGCAGAAGGGGGAGAGCATCATGGTGGAAGTGGCCAGGGGAGGCAACAGCCAGGAGCAGCTGCCCATGGTGCTGCGGGTGCCCCACCTCAACAACGAGTCCCTCTCCGTCTGCTTCAGCCAGTTCTCCTTGCTGGGCTTTGGAGACATTCTGGTGCCAGGTGAGCGAAGCCCCTCTCTTGTCTCATCTCCCTCACAATTTTTCTTCCTGGGGAGGCGTGTGTTGTGGGACTGCACTTTTTTTCTGGGAACGTGAGAGAATGGCAGGGGACAAAGCAGCATGGGTCGAAACAGTGAGGCAAGAAAACATGGGACAGAGACAAAAGAGTGTGTATATTATCAATACCTTACTTAACGCATACCATATGGTAAATTGAATGGTATGGAATACCATATTTTTACGCATAATTTGTAAATTTTCCACATGGCAACAAAGAGATCTTGGATAGCACGACAAAGGTCTCGGGTAGTGTTTTGAGATCATAACCTGCGCATGAAGTTAAATTAATTTTTTTGGGTGCCAGTGTCTCTTAAAATTAAAACATCACGTGTAACAATCCAGTCAGCACTGGGCAAGCTTCATTAGTCAAGGATATAATTGCTCAACTTCAGTCTTTGCTTTGTGTTAGAAGTTGTGCATATGGGCTAGATGCCAGAGAACCCTTCTGAGTGTGCACTGTTGCAATGTGCAGGGCTTCTAGTTGCCTACTGTCATGGCTTTGACCTGCTCAACACCAGGAACCGCGTTTACTTCCTGTCGGGAACCATTTGTAAGTATTGTAGCTTTGGTGCGTGATTGAACTAAAATTTGTTGCGTGTCATACAGTTCCAACCATTACACTACCCTTTATGAAACCTGATGACCTACCCTCCTCGCAGAGACGATAGATCATTCTTTGTGATTTGCAAAATGGGACGAGCAAATGATTCGGTGCAGTTTGCGTATCAACTTGGAACAGGATCTGGTCTGGGACACTGATCATCATATTTCGTATTCCCAAACTTTCCAGTGCATATAGCCTTTTTTTATTCAAATGTGTTTTGCATCTCTTCATTCGCTAGGCTGTGCCTCTTATTGATCTACTGGAAAATTGATTCTTAGAGGACTTACCGTAGGTAGTATTAAGATCTCATTTCATATTAAACTGATAGTATGCAGTAAATTGGGATTGGCTTTTGGGGGGTGTATAGCATTCTGCAAAAGAGCTTCTGGCAGCCGCCATTCTACAGTATGCCCTCCCACTGCTGGGTAAGGTGTACTGTGTTTTTTTTTATCACAAAAAGGAGCTATGCATTGTCGAGCACTCATTCTTTGCCCAAATGTTCTCTAGTGGTTCAAACCAGATGCCAAGGCTTCAGAACTATTACCTTGCTTAAAAATTCTAAGTGATTTTCTGAAATTTTCAATGGGATAATTGCTGCCGAACAAGCTCTCGAACAGATGGAGCTGAATGGCGCCAGTTGCCAAAAAAAAAGCAAAACTTTCCCCGTTTCCCCGTCGAAATTTTCAAAACATCACGTATACTAACTTTTGAGTGAGATGAAGTTCTGAAACTCGGGAACCTGGTCCGAACTGCTAGCATTACATTTGGGGGAGAACGAGCGCTTAGTGATGCATAATTTATTTTTGCGGTGAAAAAAAACTGTAATTTGTTTTTTGGTGCACCCTGTAGATCCTGATGAGTTTGGCACATGCTTCTCCCTCTCACCAAAAGTGCTCTGCTCATGCTGCTCGACTCTTCCTTTTCGTATACTGCGGAAGGGTTGATAATGAGATCTCGTTGCATACTTAAAGGAGCGATGCAACAATTTTTGTACTTTGCGCAAATACCGTTTAAAACGGATCCCTAACGTTAATGACCTATGAAACACGCGTTCGTTTTTCACCCCACGCAATAGAAGTCCCAGAAAAAAATTTAAGAAAAACGAGCAGCGTTCACCCCCTCAACTCGCAGCCAGAACAAGCGGCCACGTGATCTGGAGCCGATTATATGCCGCCAGTGTTGATCATAGCCACGCGCTGGGGTTGGCAAAGCGCAGGACACGCGCTGAGTTCCAGACATTGTTATGGCTCGGCTGTTGTCGTCGTTGCAGCGATTGGACACGGGTCACAACCCGAATGCTTCTCGAGCTAGCAATTGTCACGAGCCCAAGTCGAGTGCCCACGCAATGCTCGGGTCCAATCTATGAACCGCATTCAAATATCGTCACTTGGGTGTACTGCGATCCCCGAGTTACGTCATCAAATTTTGCAAAGGAGAGATTGAATGAAAATGATCGCTTTTGTCCTTGAAATTACATCGCAACAAAAGAGTTTCTTGGCCAGTGGCGTTGCGTGTGGGTATCCTTGAGTCCCAGGTGTGCCAGTAAGCTCGTGTCGAGTGAAAAACATTCCAATTGAATATCGTTGCACCGCTCCTTTAAAAGAGGTGCTACAAAACTTTTGATGTGCCACAGTCATCTTTGCTTATGCATTGGTACAAGTCGTTAAAACTCTCCCATCTTTCCGCGGCTTCTTTTCGTCACTGTCCCAGTCACAGGGCTTTGTGTGTAACACTAGGCCATGGGCTCTCAAGCCAAGTTCCTAAGAACCTGAGGGTTCTTTGAGCCCATGTGGTGAGCATGTGATCGTCTGTTAGGACTTGCACATTGAAGGTGTGAGCAGTGCTGCGCTAGTAGCTTTCCACAGTTGTGGAGATGGGGGTCACGATTGTCATGCAGTCTACGGCGTGGGACTAGTGGTGACCTTCGTGGCCCTGTACATGATGAAGACACCGCAGCCGGCATTGCTGTACCTGGTTCCAGCCACACTGATCCCAACAGTGTGCATTGCATGGTGTCGGGGACAACTGAAAGAGATCTGGCACGGTAGCAAGGTAGGTGTCACTTTTGCCAGCTGCATTTTCTTGACTGCTTTGATTGGCACACTGGTGTCGTCTCGATACTTAATTTGTTACTGGTCCTAATGCAGTAATTAATCTGATATGATTTGCATCAGCAAAGAATCGAGGATTGAATTGAGAAGAGTTTTAGTAACTTTTGTTGTTTCATGGACACTTTGGCTGTGGGTTTGTCCGAATATGAAATGAATGCCTGAGTCAGGATGAAATTGGCGGCAATCAGTCGCACAAGTTGCCATTTCTGTTGCAGCTTTGCTTGCACTTGGTTTTTCTGCAAATATTGCGTGTTTTCAGGTGCAGACATGCTATGTTTTATGGTGTGTTTGAATCTGTGTCAGTTGATGCATTTTTGTGACATGATGAACAAAGAAAATGAAACAAATTGTGCATGTTAATTGATTAATGTTGGATCTCGAAAACAATGCTGCCGTGAATGCACATTGGCAGCCTTAGCTGTGTCTGTTTTGTTTAATAATTGTTTCGATTCAATTGCACCACACGAATGACATATAATACTGTCGAGACCGGTTATAACAAAGTCAACAGAAATCGCTTTGCTATATCCGCTTCTTCGTTATATATAATCTCATATAAATAACATTAAAAAAGTGAAAGCCGTTTACAACTTCCTGTAACCCCAAATTAGAGTTCAGCTCTTGAGGAGGAGGATGGAAGGGTACTGAGGGGAGGGTATACCCCTCCTCCCTCCTCGTCCTCACCTCCTTATCCTCCTCCTCCCCTCATTCTTGAATCTCCTCGGGGGGAGGGAGTCACGTGACCTCGGGGGGGGGGTCATGATTTTTGGGGGAGGGGGGTTCACGTGACCTCGGGGGGGAGGGGGGTCACGTGACCCCCCCCCCAGGTCACATGACACCGGGGGAGGGGGGTGGGGCTCGCGCGGTGCATTATGGGACATTTCCCATAATGCACCGCGCGGTTACGCTGACGGCGACGCCGCTCAAGCCGGAAACGGCGCCTAAGAGCTGCGCTCTAAAAAAAAAAAGAATCTTTCTGCCTTTCCACTTTGGTGAAGAAGGAAGACCAGCGAAGCTGTATTGTGGTGGGAATAAAGTAATGGCTGGCCGCAAGTCGGCAAGCGAGAGTGTAAAGGCTGGAAAGGTTGCCGCGATCTGTGAACGACGGCAGCAACCAGACAACCGGCAAGCTGGTTGTCTGATTGTTGCCGTCGCTCATAGATGGCAGTAGCTATCCAGAGTGTTGTGTCTACATTTCTTTGGGGAGGGACGCAATCCTGGGGAAACTAGCCCTTAACAGCTTCGCTGTAAAAAGATAACGCAGGTTGTCACGGGCACGTGTTTATCGAGCCTGCAGAAAGCTGTCGAGGCTTCCCTGCACGCGTCATCTGCTAGATCGGAACCGCTTCTTGCCAACTGTGAGAAGCTCCGATCGAAGAAAGATTCTGCTACGTACGGACCGTGTCGAAATCTGCAATGGCCCTGTGGTGGATGCCAGCGGTGGACGGCATTCTTTACATTTATGTGCACTACGTCGAGGATGGCACGCTTTTGATTCAAGGAGATTACCTTCGTCTTCCCTGTCGAGGTGCCGGCGGTGCCGGGACTTTAATCGTTGAGGGGTGATGGTGCGGCTAATCGGGGCTTAAGCGAAGTAGACTTTCGCGCAAAAGTGATTTCACCGACCAGACGCCGATACGTATCATGAAGCAAACAAAGAAGCAGCACGGCACCGAGTTAGCGCTCAAGCTTGTTTATGGTTGGTATAGAGAGCCTAGATTTTAGAGATGGGGCAACTGCTCGATCGGGGTCACGTGGTCTGTAAGCCGCATTCGCAAAACAAGCTGCAGCGTGCAAGGAGTCAAAACTCAAAAGCTTTCACCTGCTGCAAACGTGTTCGCCTCTCCGCCCAGTTTCCTCGCCACACTGACCACGTGACAATAAAATGCAGGCGTACTTACTGCTGTCTCTCTTAAATCGAGGCTTTCTCTGTCGCCTCCGCTGGTACGCACCAGTACATTGTCGCTAGCGCTCTGAACGCCCCTATCAGCATTCCACGACGGCTTCTCTGTGCGCGATGCTGTAAAGCCGCTTCCCAGATAAGGAGCGGGGAGCAGACGACGTTGCAGAGACTGCCGCCGGCGGCCTTTCCAGCATCTTCTGCAGCCTGTTCTGGGTGACGTCATGGCCGCAGCAGCAAAGTGCAGCGGTCCGAGACATTGTGAACTTTCCGAATTTTATTCTTTTCTTAAATTATCACAAAATTTTCTTCGCTAAAAACGGACACAAATGCATTGAAAAAGTGCATACTGGAATGGGAAATCATGATCGCTTCGCTGTAGCCGATATTTTGTTATAACCGACTTCATTATAACCGGTCTCAACAGTATGCATACCACCAGTTACCATGAAATACCGAGGAACTGCCCAAGTTTCTGCGAGTGCCCAATATCGGGCTTTACAGATATTTTGCAACAATTGCAAAAGTGTGTGCTGCTCGGCGCAACCTTGTGAATCAGCACCATAAATTTGGTCAGAACTACCGTATATTAACGGGGGAGTGCCCACCCCACCTTTACTAAAAACTGGATCAATCTAGACATGGGCGCTTGCCCAGTCAAGTCAGATGGTTGTTGTATAATTTGCAGAATTCCCAAGTTTACGAAATGTCATTATTGGGCACTTGAGCAAAGTGGGTGCTTCTGTGGATTTTTTACAGTATGTGCACTATCAAGTAGAATTCTTTGCAATATAAAAAATTGATTTACAGTATATACTGCGCAAACCGAAGAAAAACACAAAATTGCTTGCAAATGTGTTTGGTGCGAATTTCTGCTGTTGAATATTTGATATGAGCAGTTCCTTGTACAATCATAACTTTTATTCTCTTCTAAAAAAATGCAAAGTGCATTCAGAAAAAATGAATGTCTGCTGGGCATTGTACTGCATCTGCAGAATAATTTAAAAGCGTCGTTACGACTTTTGCGTTTGACCCTTGCTTTTGAAGCATGGTGTGCAGTTGGGTGAGTCGGTGCATTATGAGAATAAATAAAGCAGTACAAAAAGGGGATAGGGACAAGTGCTTTTGAAGGCCGCGAATTTGGGGAGGAACTGAGAGAATGTGCAGCAAAGCCATGTAACACTGAGATAGCTGCAATTCTTACAGTCAGCTGCCAGTCCATCTGTTTGAAAATGCTTGAGCACGAGATGCTAAAATTTTCCGTCCCTGCACAGTCGGGTGGGAAAATACTATGTTGCCTTTTAGATGGGCATTCACACGAGGGATGCTTTTCGGGGAGGGATGCTCGTGACGTCAGTGATCGGCGGGGCCAGCGAGACTCCCTCCCTGATTCAAGCATTGACGGGAATGGCAGGGAGCCGAGGGGGATGTCACTGGTTATCAGACGCATTTAGAGATTGCGCTCTCAACAACAGGGGTCGGTGCGCGCTGACGTGTGTAGAAAAATGGAGGTGTTCATGAACAGGCGATACGCGAACATGGCAGCAACGCTTATAGATGCAAAGGACGACAAACTGCTTCCTAATAAAAAGGAAATGGTTTTTGAATGGGTGGATGCAATGCAAAAAACTTAGAGTTAAAACCCAGTTGTATGAAGAGCGGCTTGAGGACGACGTTGATGAATATCGAAGCGTCCTTCGCCTCGAAGCGTCGTCCGAGGCGTCCTTCGGGTGCCTCGGACGACGTGGGCAACAGCGCAAGCCACATCAAGTTAGGCGATCCCGTTTCGACTGCTGGCTTCTTGCTGAGAAAAATTCGAAAAGTTGCCAGACACGCGAATGAAAAATTGCCAATTGCAAAGAGATCCCACTCCAAGGCGGGGAGTGTTTGTGCAGCCCGAGCAAAAAGCTTCCCCATTCCTCTGGGATTTCTAGGTCAGCGCGGCTCTGCTGAAAAGCGTGCCGTTGTTACCACGTGATGCGCATCCCGGGAAGCAAAAGGAGGGATTTCTTCACCGTGTGAATAATGCCCCAGTGAATTTGAATAATGTCAGCGATCGAGAACGGGGTCTTGGCTTAGGAAAATGCTCTGCGAGGCCTTAAAAAATCCTTGGAAGTGCACTAGCCCTGAACTTCGATCTCTTGCACTTTAGTGACACATCGTCCTCATTCACAATGCACCCATTACCTCGATGGTCTATGCATATGTTTCTTACGCACACGCAAATTCGTGGACCTGAAAGGAAAGCCACCGGCTTCTTGTAGTGATCTGACTCGCTTTGACTCTCACATTGCCGTGCATCAGTATTACAGAAATCGGTTATTCGTTCGTGCCTCTTTAGTCAGATTGGCAGCTTGTCACCCAAGTTCTTGGCATTGTTTCTAACGTGCCCCATCCCAGTGACTTCCTACGGCAATGCAAAATTGCCGCCGACGGTAGCCAGCTTCTCTGTCGTCTCGGTGAATGCCTCTTTGTTGACACTGGCGCCTCGGTGTGGTCACGCTCGGCGACGTACGAAGTGCTCCCATGGTGCACAAAGATGTTTCGTGACCAGAAGCATGATGAAGGACTCTGGCACTAGTGTCAAGTTGTTTGTCTGGTCCCATTACATCTATGCTGCATCTTTAGTTCAGATATGCCTTAGTGCTAATATGCTCGAGTTTTTTCTCCGCATTAAAATTTACTCCCATGCTTCAGATAGAGGTGTGCTTGTGAATAGTACATGCAGGGCTGTATCTGTAACGTTGTCCATTACTAATTAAGCTGTCTCTTTAGGCCCATTCACATTTGCTACTTCTCTGAACCTTCTGCCTTGAAAACTCTTAAAATTGAGGCTGGGCGTCGATTAAAAAATTTAAACTGATTAATAACCACCCTTAAAGGGGTACGGAAACCAAATTCTAGAGCCCAACTTTTTGCTTGAACATAAAGAGGGTTAAAATAGGACTTCACCAATACCAATATTCCGTAGGATAACGCGAGAAAACCAGGGATGGCGCCAGGCTTTCCAGATTGGGGGGGCAGTGAGGAGGCGTATTACATTCTCGGGGGGGGAAATAAGCGTTGGCGGCCAGTAAACCTGGAAGTGAGCTGGAGGTTGTTAATGTCGTGCAGCTACCCTAGAATTGTGTAAACAAAAAGGCAAATCGCTTTGCCGCCGTCTCCTTTCACGACATGTTTAAAGGCGGATTATAAAAAAAGTAATGGTCGATGGCTGCGTAGAATAGTCACTGCCGACGACGTAAAACTGGAAGAACCAAGCACTTCGAAATATTTTATAACATTTTTATCACCTCAGTTTATTCCTTTTGGTTGACAGTGTACTTGCAACCTGAATTACATTGCACATGTTTGTTATTTACAAATATTTACATTCTGAAATTTCACATTAAGGCATGTTCGCACTCGTCCCCCAAAGTTCAGTGAAGTCGAATCCGTCTGTTGTGATAGGCAGCATCGAAGGCGTTGACAACCTCATCTAGTTCCAGGCTTTTCGCGGTGGTCTTCTCCACGGCGAGAACCGCCAAGTTCGCGAGCCTCTTGTCAGACATTCTGTTTCGGAGATACGTCTTCAGCCGACGAAGGCATGAGAACGTGCGTTCGCAGGCGGCGCTGGAGGCAGGGATAGTCAACGCTATAACACAAAGACGGTACGATTCCTGAAAGGCAATTTTAAATTTGCCTAAAAATTCGGCAAACAATATTGTGGTGGTCACACTGCACCCATTCTCTTTTTCGTATCGCTGCAAAACCCTGGGAAGCAGTTTCATCTCAGCCACAAGTGCATCCCAGTTGGACGAGTAGTGCTTTGCTAGCGGTTCGACCAGCGAGATGTCCATGAAGCGATTGTGTTGAGGTTAAAAACAGTTCAAGCCCTTCAGGATGAGATCACTGTCGCTAAATCTTCGCTTAAGTTCTTCGCACATTCTATCCAGGATGGGAAGGAACACGTGCATGTCACGATCTTTCTCGAACGTGGACGAAGGGGGCCGAAGCACCCGCCGAGGGGAGACGACACGCAGCCTGGTTGTGAGGGTGGACGATGTCTGGCCGGAGCACGTGTGCTCAACGGTGTTTATTCGCGCGGTGAACAATGTTGCCCGCCGAGCCTGGCGGCCGCAGACGGGCGGACTGGAGGGGGGGCGCCACTAACTGCACGTGTTCCTTCCCAGGATGGGAAGGAACAGTGCACACGGCAGTCGTTTTCAGTGGAGTAGCTGGGGTCCTCTCCGGGCAGCTGGGCTTCTGTTAGATATTTTGCAAGGTGCGCCGGCAGACGGTTGATTCTTCGCTCTTCTACAAGACGAATTCCGTTTGTCTCTGCAACGCTTAAGCACTGGCTCCAAATGCTCGAGAAACCCTCTGGCGTTCTTAGGTATCTAAATCGCTCAAGTACCGCACTGACCATCATAGAGGCATGAGTAAGGTCGCAGTTCTTGTTCTGCAGGTAATCTGAAAGAATCTGCAGCTCACCCAAAACCTCGCTAAAGATACACAGATGTGAAACAAACGTGAAGTTCAGCTGGTGCAAAATTCCGCGTGCTTCTGCTGATCTTGATCTCCCGCCTTCGGCGATCTTTGTGAGTGTGACAATTATTGCAGGAAGCGCGTGTAGGACGGCTTTCATGCGTTAATTTGGCATGTCCATCTTGTCTCGCTGATTCCTTTCAGTTCGATCGTTGTGCCGCACACCTGCTTTTGAACTGTGATGAACAGCGCATGTGTGGCAGACCCTCCCAAGAAGACATACAACATCTCTATTAAAGAGAAAAAGGTCCTCGCGGAATCAAAGCTCTTGCAGGCATCGACAATAACTAAATTCAGCCGGTGGTTGAAGCAGTGGACATATAGGGCTTGAGGTACTTCTAACTTGAGAAGGGCTTGAACACCTTTGCTCTTGCCACTCATTACGCTTGCACCGTCATAGGTTTGTGCGATGCAGTTCTCAAGATGAATTCCACATCTGGAGAGCGTTTCCTTAACGTAGCTCAGGAGAGAGGCAGCGTCTAGCGTTATGGCACTCCTAAACCCAAGAAATCTTTCGTAGACGGATCCGTTCAGGAAATACCGGACTACCACAGAGAGCTGTTGCGTTTTGCTGATATCTCTAGATTTGTCCACTATAAGCGCAAAGCACTGAGCGCTGTCCACCTCGGTCTTGAAACGACGCAAAACCATATCTGACATCGCTGAGAGTATCTCATCCTGAACGGAATGGTGAGTATATTTCGCGTCGGCAGGGCCATTTTCCAGCTTTTTTAGTACAATGGCATCGCTTTTCGCTACAAGCTGAAGGAGCTCGAGAAAGTTTCCTTTGTTTTCACTTGAGGCTGACTCATTGTCCGCTCTCTGGGCAATCCCCTGTGTTGCAGAAAACCTCAGCACGTCAGCTATCACAGAGATATAGTGGCGGTTTTCTCTTACCTTTTTCAAATACGCCTCGCTGAGGTGCACGGCGACTGAATTTTCGGCGCCCTTTTCCTTCATCTGCTTGAAGGATGCCCATGAGGCCTGGCACAACTTGTGCGCCGCACTGTTCGAATGGAGTCGCAGTCCGCCGTCCTTTTGAAGCGCTTTCTTCCAGTTCCGATAGCCCTCGGTCACAAACACAGCGCTTCCACTCCTCTGTCCATTGCTAGTTGAAAACATCCGGCAGGCGAAACAGAATGCCGAGTTCGAAGTCACGCTGTATTCCAACCATGGGAAGCTGGTGTACCATTCGGACTTGAAGGTCCTGCCGTCGTTCCCGTATTTAGTAACAGGAAAGGATTGTAGCACAGGCTGTACCGGCGAATCATGGGCTGTCCTGGCTACATCAGGAGGTATTTCGACCTTTATATCAGGAGCTCTCGTTCGGAGTTCTTCGATCTGGAACTCGTCATCCGGGCCATCCCCATCGCTGTCACTAAAAGTTGATTCACCTTCTTGTTCCCCGGCGCTTACGTTGAGCACACACTCTTCATCAAGTGAAAGCTTTTCTTTGGCGGGTTCAGGTTTGGTGACATTCTCTTGAACCTTTCGCTTGGTCCCCTTTCGTTGGAAAAAGTCACTTATCGGACGACTGGATGCCATGGCGTACCCAAGAGTATAGCTCCCCACAATGCTTCCAGCTTCAGCGTCCTTTTTCTCCCCTCGTGGGTGAGGAAGAAAGGGAGAAAGCGAAGGTTTCTTTCTCGCCACGGCGATGTCACCAGCAGTGTCGCTCTCGTGGAAAGGGTGGGCTCCCCGGCTCAGCCAGCTCAGCGTTCAGTCAAGGTCCTTGGCCGCCAAGCAGCTAATCCTCCGGGCACCGCGCTTGCCGGTGAGCCGTCTCTGGCAATGGCCAGAGACGGCTCACCCGTGATTGACCGGTCGCGGCCTTGCTGTTTTGAGGGAACCGGGATAGCACCGAAGGTCAGCTTATCCCGCTGGCGATGCGGAGAAACCCGTGGGAATGTGGGACAGGGTGTTATCTCAGGGACTAGTGGGCGCCATTATTAGGAGGTCGGGGCCGCGTTACAACGTGTAGAAACCGCGAGGGGCGAACGGCTGAGCTCCTTCCCCTCGGCTTCAACGAGAGGCAAGAAAGCTTTCATTTTTTGTGGGCTACGGAAAGGTAATAAAGCAGGTCGGTCACACAAAGAGGTGTTTGTTCCCCGGCCGCTGCCTCTTGTGCCTCGCCTGCTTGCTCAGAATAAAATGAACCGCTGGGCCTCTATGAACCGCTGGGCCTCTAGACTATCGCAACTCGATGCTGACGAGACGCTCGGCAGAGAAAGATTGGGCCGGCATTGAGCCGCTCCCAAAAACTGCTCTAACTCGACATGTGTTGGCGTATCATGTCGGAATAAAATAGGCATCTAAAGAAAAGTGTACATACCCATGTTGCAAAGGCAATTGATATGGCGTTTATTTGAGCTCTATAAGACACACAAAAAAAGGAGACAGAATTTATAGGAGTGTCTCCTTTTTCGACGAAACGTTGGCCACCGCTGCACCTGAAATTAAGCTAGGGACGACGAGGGGAAAGACTGACCTGCTTACCCCCAATTAGAGGTCAGGGATAAAACTATTCATACGAGGAGGGTCCACAAAGGTCGCGTGGGCGTATTCCATTCATCAAGCCAGCGGATCGTGTGCAGATGGTCTTGCCCCGGATCGTCGAAGTGTTTTTGCTAAGCCTAGCGTCTTCGGTGGTCGCTTGGTCGGTGGGTCCTTGTCGTTGTAGCTTTTTCAGGTATCCGTGGTTCTTGCGTTTGTCTCCGCCGCGGCGTTCAATTTCAATTTCTTTTCTTTTTTCTTATTTTCTCTCGTTGGGACGCGCACAGAGAGCACATAGAAATGCATGTTGGTCGTCGCGACGACGTAAGCGTGCGATGTGGCCGGCGATGTAAATTTGATCACAAAAAGTGCGTAAAGCTTTGTAGCTGTCGTAGGCGTGGTCGTAGGATCTCATCGTAGCGTGCGAAAACTTGCGATAATTTCGCTTCGTGAATACGGAACTTTTCTTAGGTTTTGCTGTAAGATCGTTTTGTTACCTGTTGCGGATGACGAAGACGAGACAGATGAGTCGTACATATACGACTCTAGGCAGAATCGCTTCTCGGCCATCATGGCCTGGTGATGTAGCGGCGTGGCGGCATCTTCGTCCTTATTAGTGTTATCTACCCACCGCTCTCGTCGCGTTGGTCAGTTACCATTCACTCGAAGTTGCTCTGGCCGCTCCGCCGGATCCGCAATATGCTACAGCCCTCGGGTACTTCGACTATGCGAGATTGTAACACGCTGACGCCACCAAGGGGCAAGACTCATAACTACGGTACGCTTGGCCCTCCCGGATCTCCCGAGATGCATCGCGCTCTTCGACGGCTGATTTTGAAGCGCTCGCCGAAATCCAGGCATTTAGAACGAAAAATACAGCCATCCGCTTGAAATATGACTATGCGATTATCAATTACAGGTTTATCTGATTCCATTTGACTTATCTCTAGGTGTTTCCTGTATATTTTAAGTTTCGATTCAGTATCTCTTTAAGTCGATTAATTAATCGAGTAATCGGTCTCGTTCATATCCATGCATTATATTTTTAGAATGCCAAATTTAAATTTTTTTGCCTTTGCTGAATATATGATATGGTGCAATATAGCATGTCAATTGTGAATCAACCTCAATTGGTAGTTGAGAACAGTTAAAAAACACTCACACTTGCAGATTCTTACTTCAGCTGCATGAGGCAAGGAGTTTTTCTATGTTTTCCGGCAAGAGTGACCTCCTTCAGTTGTTCACAATAGGCTCTGCGGCGCTAAACGAACACTCACTTGGCATTGGAGTGTCCGGGACTCGTGTAATCTTCTGCATTTGTGTGGAGTTACAAAGATTGCCCCTACAGTTTACTTTAGGTCATAATTTCACCTAAAGTTGGCCTTCATACAGGCATACCTGCCAACTCTTCTGAATTTTTCGTAAAATGTATGAATTGGGACTAATTTTACGATTTTACGAATCTTGCTTCAAATCTTACGAAAAATACATTTTTTTTTGTTTTTTTGTTTTTGTAACTCCGTTGTTGGCGGTATCTTGCACTGCCACAAGAGGACGATAGGTACCGTCCACAGCAGCGTCGTGGTTCTTATTATCCGTCTATCCGGTGGCCACGGATCGAAAACCAATCCAAAGCTCAAAGCCTTTGTTCGTGTGTTCGGCGGTGCACGGTTGCACGTTGGTTTGGCGTGTTCAGACGTTGTTGGGCCTCATTGTTTCAGCCAGTTTCGAGGCGAGAAGTATGGCGTCTGTGTTTGTTGCACGTGTAACTGTAGCATTCTCCTGGTCACTGTGGCTTCGCGGCGCAATGCCGAACTCCAAACCTCAAAAGAGGTACTTTCAGGTGTCCCTGAAGTCCTACGCGTCGAAATTTCCGTGCTTCGTGCCGCCCAAAAAGCGAGAGAAGTTTGAATTCTGTAGCACGTGCACGTGTGATGTAAGCGTTTCGCACGCTGGCCAGGCTGACATTAAGCGTGTTTCACATGCAGCGATTTTGGCCCTGGAGCGGCGCGATTTCTGCTGTCGCGTTGCTCGTGCCGCTCAACCTCTGGTGCTGGCCAGAGCGCCGCAACGGCAGAAATCGCGCCGCTCTAGGGTCAAAACCGCTGCATGTGAACTAGGCTTTACGCTGCACATCGCTTCGCGTAACCCCCCTCGTCGCGGGACTTTTACGAATTTGGAAGTCCACAGGTTGGCAGGTATGTACAGGTGTAGCTGTCCACGTTTGTGTAGTGAAAGCGCGTTTAATTTTTACTTTATTTTGGTTGGTAAAAACTTTACGAATTAACTGGTTAAAAGATAAATTGCAATTAAAGCACTAATTGATTAATTAATAAGTTAATCGATCAATTGCCAAGCACTGCTTAAAATTTCTTACAACGAGAGAACACACTAGCGCCATCTATCGGGTAGCTGCGGAACACTTCGTGGTCCCGTATATTTCCTCTTTTTTTTAGTGCATCATTCTTTTTTTTTTTGGCTCGAAAAACTAGTTAATGTTCTAAACGACCAATTCTCACGGGCAGTACATACATTCGACCTCTCAAATACTGCAAAACTTTCGCCCTAGTGAAGTCTAGTTCCAGGGTCACTACATAGATGGCACAAGCGTGCCGGTATGTTCTCTCGTCGTAGGAGATTCCAAGAGGTTTTAAGACGCTCGGTCAGGTATATAAAGTGTGCGAACGTGCCTTTAGTCACACGTTGTGGTTGTGTGCGTGGTACATGCTTGCCAACGTGTAGCGTACATTAAATGTAGATGTTGGAGAACATGCATCACCACTTACTACCGCTGTGGAGCTAAACTTAGAAAATGCCGTCGCACAATATTTCTCGAATGCTTGTAGAAACTCTAAATTTCAAAAAAGGTAAAAGTTTGAATGGACTGTGTTACTTAAAGGGATTGTCCGGTCGAAACCGGAAGTACTTAAGTTTTTGCGCTTGTTACGTCGAGGGAGCCTTCATGTAGACAAACGACATTTTTATTTTGATATATGATCTCCCGTTATTAATTAAACCTTTCATGAACGCATGTACGAAACTGCACCCCGAATTTCGCCAGTGTCAACGGCTGACATCCGTAGCTGCTCCGTGACGTCACAAAACGCAAAGGTTTGTCCGACGGTCGGGATAACAAGCGTTGGTCGATGCATGTCTTGTATTTTGTTTCGAATTTTAGTCTCCTAAGCTGTACCCTACTGAAATACGGTTCTTTTAGTGCAGTTCCCAAGCGTGTGCAAGAAAAGTCAAGCCTTTTAGCAGGATATTACTCGAAAACAGCCATAAGCTTCGAGCAAACGTATGCCGTTTCGTGCGAACACAACTGCGACGGCCACCGATCGAACTAGGAGCGCTTGCAAAGCAAAGGATGCACATTTCGCCTCTGAAGCGGCAACTAGGTACACGAAGCAGTATTTGGGTACACATTCCGGTGGATCCACTGGACCGGTGATGAGGCTGCGGGTCTTTCCCTCAAAGGCGATGACCGCGGGTCAAAGGCAACCGGCGAATCGTTCAAATGCATGTCGTCACTTGACTTGGACGAACTTGGTGAATCGTAGCCACGCTCTATCTATTTTCACCTGCGGGTCAAACCGAATTTTCTGCACGCTTGCTAAATACAATTTCTGGTATCGTTCCCAGGTTTCGGTTTCGTTGAGTAAACAAATTGACTGATCCGATTTGGGCAAGGAGTGGATGGACGTAGTTTAATATCGTTAGCACAGCATCACACTTCAGCTAATACGCGCTTCTGTCCGCTTAGAGCTCAACTCGTAGCTCTCTTCTGTGAAATGATTGCTGCATAAGCGGGACCTCGATCTTGACGGGAACCTAGTCTCTACGCACGGCGACGATCCATTTTGCTCGTCACTGCACGCCTCGCGGAAAAGTGTAGAACGTCAGGTCTTGGCTCGCATGTGCTGCCCGGTGGTTATGGCACCCACCCGCGCAACAAAAATCTCACCCAACCACGAAACAAGTCGAGCACAACAACAAAAACGAAGCACGCTGAGGCGTTCACTCGCAGGTAAACAACAATACAGAAATGCTCGCCTTGTGTTGTGTGACGTCAGAGCTCTAATGTTGCCACCGAAAACAGCGTTTACGCTAGAGTGCGATTGGAGCAGTATAAATTCAATTACTCGTGCAGAGGGGCATATAAAATTAAGATATTGCACGCACGATGCGTCACGAGGCAATAACAATTATATTCAATTGTTTTCTCGAATACAAAATTTGACCGGACAATCCCTTTAAAAACAGAATTGGGGCATTCCATCCACCGTTTAATTACGAATGCTGCTTATCTGTTTTTTCTTTTTGTCCCTCATTGTTTTTATTACGCCGCATGGATTAATAATAATAATGTAATGTCTCTCCTACCCACTGTGCCTGTTTACTGAAATAAGAACAGCTGCTTCCTTCACCATTTTTTAAATTATGTTTTATGTTAGCATTTAATAGATTACTACGTTATTTGCAATAGATTTAAAATACACTCATAAACTATTCATAATCAGTTTGCATTCCATCAAAGTGATAGAATTCAACCCTCTGCCTCGAGTCTGACACATTCCCGTAATCCCAGTTAACCCCTGAACCATTTTGGTCGAGCCTAGCTTGTCAACGTGGAGCTGTCCCCAAACCGTTCGGAACGAGTATGGCTCGTCTGCTTTCCCCGATTCACGCACTCGTCCGTTTGGGACGAACCAGACTCGCTCGCGACTTAGTTTCCAGCTCTACCAAAAGATGGCAGCACTGGCTTCTTAATGCACTGCTCCCATTCTGTTTGTGTCTAAAACTTTGATTTTGAATGCAACAAATTTGATATGACGAAAATAATTCCTGGAGAAGGGGAACAGGGGGGGGAAGAAGGACAAACACAAATCTCCAAACACAGCTAGGTGACTGGTGTGCGACCAGAAATTGATTTCGAAGACAACAATTATTAGGCACTTGGGGTTCAGAAATTTAAAAAAACTAGATACTGTTTAAAGTGGGGTCAACCTTTTTCCTCCCCTTTGTGCAGCCTGCTCCACCCGCGCTGGTAGCCCCGCCTCCTTCTCTCCCAGCCACGCCCTCTGCGAGCGGCAGCGACACTGGGCGGAGCCCGTCCCCGGCAAGGGGAAGGGGGTCTCGCTTGACAGAGTCCCCAGGGACCAGTCCCCGGGGCCCCGTGCCCGCCAGCCCCAGCATAAACTACCGACCCGACGTCCCGCTTCTGAGCGCTCCCGAACACCTCGAGAGCGACATGCCGCCCCACTACGGGCCCCCTGACATCTATCGGCATCCGGCCGACAAAGACGGCGTCGCCGACAGAGTCGTCAAGGAAGACGCCGACGGCCCGACCGGCGCGAACAGGGCGCACGACGCCAGACAAGCAGGGGAGAACTCGCCGTTGAACAATTGGGGTGATGGACAGCCACTGGTCAAGTACATGTCTACGGGTGTCCAGCAGAGCTGAGCGGGAGTCGCGTCGTCGGCCTCCCAGGTACGGTGCCCGGAACATATCTCCCACCGGCGCGTCTACCGCGCCCTAAAAAGCGGTCCCGCAATTTTTGCCCAACAACGTCTTAGAAGAGTCCCCCGTCGTCGCTGGCCGCAGTCCTGCGGTGTCGGGGCAGCCGAGATGGATGCAGCAGACCTCCGTTCTGCCGCGGGGTGCCCTCCAGCATGGAGGTAGGAAGCCTCCGTACGTGGCTTGAGGCCACCAGAGGTGACGCCAGAAGAGTGTAGGGACACGCCACCAACGATGGCCAAAACCAAGAGACGCTATTGGACGAAAGGGATAGCTGTTGAGTCAGCTCTCCTTTTCATCCGATAGCATCTCTCGTTTTTTGTCACGGTTGGGGGCGCATCCCTTCACACTTCTAGCTTCACCTCTGGTGGCCTCGTGTCGCCTTCGGAAGTTTCCTACCTCCGTAGCCTCCAGCCCGACACTCCACGGAAGCTTCGCCAGCCGAAAGCTGGGGCGCCGCAACGACGGCGACACCTGCATTTGCTCGTGCTTTTTGCCGCCATTTCCATGACCGACCACCGGGATACTGACATCCGTGGCACGACGCTCCGGCTTTTGCGATGTTGTTTGTCGCCACCAGGGGACCACTTTAGACGCGCGGGCGGGATGGGACGCCAAACGCGCTGGTTGGAGCCGCATTCTACGCGCCGTTGCTGTGGTGGCGAATTCTACGCGAGGCCGGTGCGGGGCGCAGATTGCACACGAGTGCCGCACAAGCGCTCAACCAGGACTCGTCTTTCCTGCAGCGGAACGCGAGTTCTGGCCGAACGCCGACGCTGCCCTCATATCCAATCCACGCCCCGCATTCGCCTCTTGCAATGCGAAAAATTCGGCACTACAGCGTCGCTACCTGGGAGGCAATGGACCTGGCTCCTTGCGGTGACGACCGGACCAACGGTGCCTTTTTGGCTGTTGTCTTATTTTCTTCGGGGCCTTACGTTGGGCCGAAGGGGACGGGGCAGCCCAAAATTACGCTCGCGAGGGCGGGCCGCTCCGAGCTGCTGAGAGTTTGGAAGCGGCGCTTACCCGCGATTCCGATGCGTATGGTACGTCGGTTGCTAAAACCTTGCACCGTGTCGAATATTTTTTCATTACTTCTCGTGCCATTTAGCTCATGCCGTTTCACAAGGCAGTTTCTTTGCAAACAAACGATTTTGCCGTTTGCGAGTTGACAACGAGCAGTCACAATTTGTACTCGTGAGGGTCAAGCTACGAAGGGTAAAAGTTTCTTTTATCGAGAACACATTTTTGAGATGCAGATCGAAAATTAGAACTGAAACCTTTCAAGTCTTGGTATGACGTACAAAGCTGTTTTATTACGTGAACAAACAAAACAAGGGGATGCCATTTGTACAGGATTACAACTCTTGTATACTATTGCAGATCTTGTACAAAATATGTGTATTGTGTATTAAATACACACTCAGTAAATACTGTTCATAGTGGACATAGTACATTTATTTAGTGTTTACAGTTTATTTAATTTCACCGATAGAAACCATATGAAAGGTCTTTGTTCATTCTATATTTATGGGGTTATCATGTCCCTCCAGACCCAGGAGTGTATGGTGAAAAGGTATAATGATATGAACATGAAAGCCATACTTTATTGAAGAAAATAGGAGATGTCATCAGAAAGGACATGAGGCCTTTAGAAACGTTTTGAAGAAACTATACAGTGCAGTCCACTTATAACGATATTGAGAAAACCGCAAAATCCAATCGTTATAGCCGATTATCGTTATATCTGGATCAAATCAAATCTAAAAAAATAGCGATCAAATCTAAAAAATTTGATCGCTATAAGCGATATATCGTTATATCTGGTATCGTTATAAGTGGATTACACTGTACCGTTATATCCTGAGGGATAGCCCACGTAAAATCAAGAGACAATAGGGTGAAAATAAGGAGCGGGCTTTCTGTGTAAAATTAAAAAGTTCAGAAAAACTTTTTTTAGATACTGTAAAACCCTTAATGTACACGAGCCCCAAATTTTTGCGAACCATTCTCTAAATTTGCAAACTTTATTGGGCGCAAATATTTCTATTGTCTGTGGAGGCGAATTCCAACCTTTAGAATTGCGAAATTTAATGGTTATGAGTATGACCCACTGCCCAATTCGAGAAAAATTGGGGCAGCGAAAATAAATGGTTTTACAGTACCTATTTCCTGCCAAACCAGTTAACGCAGCGAGGGACAGTGAAGCAAAGACGACTGTACTTCCCAGTCAGCATTGTTAGCTTATATCACGCATAGCTAACTAGCTGCATTTATGCCGAAATCTTCATTGATCTAAACCTTACGATAGCTATACTCTATTTCACCTTACGATATATTGCAGGAAAGGCTACAAGTGTGAGGTCCTTGCTCTAGGGCATAGTCTCAGCAGCACAAGCTCTCATGCCAACGCAATGAGCTCGCTCTTCTAGCCTTCGCTGCGGTACAACGTAAGGTGAAACGGAGTATAGGAGTGGTCTATGTTTTGGAGTTCAAAAGAAAATAGCAAATTAAGCCATAAATAAGGGTGGGTTATCTTTCGGGGGTGTGGCATCTTTCGGGACATTACGGTGGTTCAGGAAGTTGAGCATGTGACTTCGACAAGCTATTGATGTACTCTCTGAATTGGGGAAAAGGATTTCCACATTTGAGAAATATGTTCTCAAACTTTACATTGGTAAGGTCTGTTTCTGTTTGGCAGTGATGCACTTGTCATTTAATGCAGAGCTTTTATGTTGCACCCAAAGCTTTTTTTTTTTCGTTTTGATGACATCAGGGCCAATTGTACTAATATACTGTATTGACATTATTAATAACCTTGGTCATTGCTTGTGCAGTGAGGCAAAATATTTTGTCTTTCATGTTGAACCTTGTCTTATAGAAAATTGGGTGTTTTCAGCATTTTCAGGCACTCTTGGCTCATGTTTGCTCACAATACTTGTACTGCTTGTGATCGAAAATATAACTCCCGTGCCCTTTTAGACAAAATGCAAATTTTACATTTGCCATCGTCCTACAAGGTATTGTCCAGATAACTGAATAAGATACAATCCACTCTGTGTTCTGCTGAGCTTAGAGATGATCATATTACTTTCTGGGTTCCATAGTACTCTCTACTGTAGGGAGCCTTGTGTACAAAGCTTATTCAGCCTTGGTTGATTCATGCCTGAACCTCTGATGAAGGGATTTGTTTATTCATGCAGTCTCATTTTCAAGATTGCACCAGAAATTGATTCCTGAGAAAGAGCCAACATGAACATCCAAGTGTTCTGACTGTTAATAACTGGTGTTTACTCCTGTATGGTATTTTTGTTTACCTTTTTGGTGCACCTGACCTTGTCTTAGATGAAACTGACCATGAAGTGAAAAGAAATGTTTTTCTCATTTGAGTATGTTTTTGTTTGTTCATTAAATTGAGTCACATAGTGTACACCATCTGGCACTGTTAGCACAAAGAAGCAATTGCAGTTGTTTTTTTCAAATTTGATTTCTTATTGTATGGCTCTCCTAAGAACTGCCAGGGAAAGTGTTCATAAGGGACACTTACCTAAACGATAGAACTTTGGTTCCCACCAACACCTTTGCAAAGGAAAATCTGAAGAAGCAGTGATGTTCACACTAACGCTGTTGCACAGTGTACGCCCCGGACAATTAGTGCTAGCTGAAACACTCGACCTGGGCGTTTGATGGGCCTGCGATTCCCACGGTGCTGCTGAAGTATACACAAATATTTCTGAAATGCCATAAAGGCACCACGATATAATTAGTAGACTGACTGAAGAATGCTTAAAGATATGGTTGAAAAGGTGTAGCTGGCATAGCCTTGAATCAGACTCCAGAAGCGGATGGCTTGCACGTGCCATCATTCAAAAGGCTTTCCGATGACCACCAGAGGGGGGGAAGAAGGAGCTCCCCTCGTACTAGGATCCTCTTTTGTGCCTCCCGGATTCGCCGAGATGTCGCTATTCACCTGCCAGAGGATTATAGAAGATGAACCCGTCACTCAGAATTCCTACAAAAGCAGCTTCCCTCTCCTCCTCTTACATGGTGGTCAAAAGTATGCAATGTGACGTCAGTGCTACCCATGTATGGAGATCTCCGAAAAGTCCAGGGGCTTCCTGGACAGCCTTGGACCCTTACCAGCTACTGCCATCTTCATGCTTTGTTATAACCTGGACAATCTTCCTTCATGCAGTCAGTGCGGTGCTTGCCCTGAGGCTCCGACCGTAGTAACAAATATTTCTTGACTAGGGGTGCTTTGTTTTTAATTATTTTAATGTAATTTACACAAACCTGTTCGGCCAATATTGTGTTGTCATGAAGATATTAAATGAGATAAAGAGAAATTTGGAAAGTGAAAACTCGCTTCCAGTTTTATTTTTATATTGCTATAATTGATTTTATGTATTACTTGACGTGACCGCACATGGCTGCGCGATCTTTTTTTTTAATATATATATATATATATATATATATATATATATTCGCGACTCCAGCGACCTGTAGGGGGCGCCACCACCAAACAAACATGGCGGCTGAGTCCAGGTCGCGTTGGCTCGGCCGGGCCGCCTGAACAGGTGGCGCGTTCAATTTAACCGATTTTCTTATGTTTAATGCCCAATTTTATAGGTATTTGAACTGAGACGGTTAAGTGTAGCCGGTACACATAAACTTGCAAAGCATAGTTTTGTTTTCCCGGTGTTTTTTTTGTTCTTTTCAAATCAAACTTTCGTTTCGGAGATTTCGTTCAAAACCGAAACTATGGGCTCCGGAGAGACGGTTTTGATCATCTAAGGAAAGCGGCGGTGACTGCAGAATTGTTACACCGAGAGTAATTTTCAGCTAACTCGCATGCCTCGACCATGCGACTTATCTGTCCGCGAAATCGAGCTTTTGTGCGTATCCGCGTTTAAGAAACAGCTCCAGTCGTCTGCTCGGTCAACAACACAGGCTGCAGGAAAATTACGAAAATTAAGCAAGCGTTTCTTGAGCCAAAGAGTATGTTAACCCGCTGGCGCCCCACTAAGTAGCTGATACTCGTATTTCAATTCAGGTTTTAGTAGCAATCGAGAAGTCATTTTGACGAGCGGGTTATGTATTATATTGTGTACTATGGTCCCACTAAAACGATATTAGTATATTCTTCGGGTTGAAATATGAGCTTCGTTCACTACCTATTAGGCGAACTGCTGAACAAAAGTATATTTGACAGACAGAGAGGCTACTTAAACTTAGCCAAATGGTTCTAGCCGGCAGCACGGAGACAAACTGAACAGACTCTTCATTGGAGATTCACGCAGAACCTCTCTGCATTGAACTTTGCTTCGAATCCTGAACGGAGAAAATTAGTATTTTTTGTGGCTGGTCAACCTGAGGAATGCAGACGTATATTGCTGCTGGCTTCGATGGGAATACAATATAAATATTGGAGGCGCGATAGATCAAAATGCCCTGACAGCTTCTAACGTTGCGAGACTCGTCCCCCACCTTTTGAATACAGATAATTTCCCTCATTCATCATTTCCAGCGAGCAGGTTTTCCTGAATCAAGTAATTGCGAAATCAGCCAAACTTTTTCAGTGTGGTCCAGAGGCTTTTTCGGCGAAAAACAGCCAAGATGAATAGCCAACGCACCGACCGGCGTGGGTGGCTCAAACTTGAAGCTAACCGAATACAACCAAACTAAAAAAAAGCAGCTATCGAACTTTCCCATTCACTTGACTGCAACATTGGTGTTCCCTCCAGTGAAATGCCTCGTCTGTCGTCCTCAGTCCACTGTTCTACATCGTTATAAAGAAATCACTAATCAGTTACCAACTAGTCGTCACTTTCAATGTGGTTCGAGACAGACAAGAAATCAAAACGTTTTTCCGTGATTCCCTCCCCCCCCCCATCCAAGAAATCGAAAGCACGCGACCGTGTGCTTCGAACGGGCTTTCAAACACGTGATGGAAGGAAACAATCTACCGAGGCTTCACCACACTAATGAACTCTCAGGCAAACTTAAGAAATTTTTGGACCAATTAGTCAATATTTATTGTCCGCCACCGCGCCGACAACACGTGTTCGCGAAAGCCATCGGAGACGCGGAGGGGCGCGGAGCGACCTGGACCGGCGGGTTCCAGGTTTTCCCGCTCGGTGGCGTCCGTTTTTCTGGAGTCGCGAATATATGTGTGTGTGTGTGTGTAGAGTTAGGTGGGATTTAAAAATAAAGCTTATTCCAAAATCTGAAATTTTCGAAAAAAAAAAAAATGTCTGAAGCAATGTATTATGTTACGAGGTGCAAACTAGATCACTTGTTATTCGTGCTGGCTGCGGATGGTCAAATTTCGCTGACTGCGACGCAGCGTCCCTGACGTCACGTTGCTGCTGTTGGCGCATGCGCAGAGGCTACACGACGCTAATCTAGTTTCTGCGCAGGCACAGAAACCTTTTTTTTTTTTCGTTTACCCTTTTCCCAGCCAACTGATGGTATATGGGCGACGAAAAATAACGAAACATTTCATAACCTGCAAATGGGGGAAAAAAAGAAAAAAATGGTGGGGAAAAACGAGTATGGGGGACGGTTACGCTTATATCCTAAATGTAATCTATTGGCGTGGCGACGGCAAAACAATGTTTTCGCTTATACTGGAAGTGACGACTTTCAAGATGGCGGCGCCCTTGTGAAGAATGTATGGGCCGCATATGGCGGCCCGCGACTCTAGGATGCGGCCCACAAGCACCCCGCAGCTGCGAGTTCCCGTTCCCATGCCTCGAGCACAACGTGCGTCATAAATAATAGTTCTGGGCCTCATTTCCACACTTTAAAGGCCTGGATCGTACCAGTTAAAGGGACACTGACACCCCCCCCCCCCCCCAATTTATGTCACTTTTTTTTCCAGACGATTCATTGTGGTGTCCGAAGACGAACCAATCAATATTTTGCTACGGCGTTACACATATTTTTAATAAAGTAAAAAAATGCAACTGCTCGAAACTGAGGAGGAGAGACTTGGCAAAAGTCACGTGGCTGTGCAACCCCCCTCCCTCTTTTTTTTTTTCAGTCAACGTATTTGCAGGTTTTTAAAAGCCACAAAAATGGGTGTCATATTTCTTTTCTATTTTGAATATTGTGTGTGCCTAGCTTTGGTGACTGATTATATTTGATGGTTGTGTCTCAACCATAAAACAACGGCTCGTGACCACGCACGGAGAAAAGAATGAGCGCGACTCAAACCGGCCAGTTCTCGATGGCGGTTTTCGGACGGAAGGAAAACGAATTTCGAGCTGCCAATTGTTTTCTGGGTAGTTGGGCTCTGGATATGTCATGTCCAAATAACAACCTTGACAAGCATAATATATGCCGTCAGTGGCCCTTTAAGGTTAACTGTGTATATACATGAACACTTAGTCACGAAGTACGCAATTTCCGAGAAGCGCTCGGCCTGCGCGCGCACAAAAACGCGTTGGTTTGGATCGCGCTTTAGCGGCGGCATCCGCTGCCTGACGTTGCTTACGCCGTTTACCGGTTTCTAGCGCGCCAATTGGCTTCCGCCCCGTGACGTCGCCTCCCTCTCGCCTTTGTCCTTCACTACTCTCCTTCTCTTTACGCGGCGCGCTTCCCTTTCCACTGTGTTGTCCACAAACGGGCACCGTCAGCTTTTCCCTGTTCGTGTGGGTACGCACTAATAAAGCTGGTGACACCAAATTATGTGGCCGGGCATGGAAGCCGAAGAGCTTTATCCAACGCTTATAGCCTCCGGCGCGCTGACCGTGGGTGATTGTATCTTCGCCTGAAATACACAAAACAGAAACGAAGGAAGTGGGACTCTGCGGGTCATCACTTGTACGCTACGTGGGACGCCACATTTGGGATCGCGTGTCGGGCCCGTAGAGACCTTGTCCGTGTGGGCCATGGGCGTACGGCTGTTGCTGGACATAGGGTTCCCGGGATAAGCGCTTATTGCCATGGGCTAGCCGCGGCTCCTCGTCTTCTTCCGGCTGACTCGTTTTCCCGGCAGACGGGGCAGGAGCGTCCTCCGACTCGGACAGCATTGGCTGAAGCGTGGAAAAGAAAACAAAGTCAAGCAAAGAAACAAACAAATGACAAGACCTAGAAAGTGCTAAGGACGTGTAAAAAAATGGATATAATTTTTAAATAGATTGATTCATTTTATTTAAATAGGAAGTATTTGATTCAAACCAGATTTGCTCGATCTAAACTGATTTATTTGATTCACTGAAGGTCGAAAATAGTGATACTTTATCACGATATGTGTTTTTAAACGCGGCAGATTAACTGGCCGATCCGTCCGACGATCACTGATAATTTTGCAAAAAAAAAAGTTTAACAACATTTTATTGGTTAATTATATTGGAACAAAAACAAGTTGTTTCTTTCAGTGAGTTTAGCAGCTCTATCTACCTTCTCTTTCGCGTTCTGGTTTACTTTTTATAGGACATTACTTTCTTATTTTTCGTGTCTCTCGCGTTCGGATTCGCTTTACGTAAATGCCGGACGAAGCGGAAGGTAGAAAGAAGGCTCAATGCTTAGATTGCCCAAAAGAGCAATGGTTTTCGGTCGTGTTCAGCTGATATAAATATTCCTTCCTCGATGATTCTTTTATGTAAATATGAACAAGTTCATTTAGTAATTAAGAAAGCAACAGATGATAGCTAGATGGTCAATAAAATATTTCTTGGATAATTTTTGCGGGAAAGGTTTGATCATTGCAAAACTGGTCTGATATTAAATCATCGTAAAACTGGTCGGATATAAGTCGCGATTTAAATCATGATTTAAATCATCTTGATTTTTATCTTTCACCCTGTAAGGAAGTTAATTTACAACATGGGCAGGCACTACGTGTACCCTCCGTCGTCCGTGTCTATAGCGTGTTTTAAATCGTTATGCAAGGCGACGCGCGCTCAGAGAGGAAATATCGACGTCACAGGCTCACTTCGGCAGGTCATTGTCGGTCTGAAGCCGTTTTACTAGGATGATACTTCCCGTTCCGTAGCGTCACCACAAATATTTGAATGAACATTTCACGCCACGGCTAGGCTATAATAAAGTCAAGCGTCAGTTCTTCAACCACAGTCTAATTCCGAAAACGGAAAAATCGTTAGTTATAACGTTGTAGTTCATTAAATAACTATTTAAACAATGCCATATATTTTTTTGTCTAGCGGTTTCACTTAGCACCAAAGAGAAAAAAATTACAGGAAGATCCATTGGGGGATTCTTTGGGTATGCGTATGACCCTTGGAAACGTCACACATGTTCCCTTGGGAGAAGCAGTAACGCTGACCCCTTCACAGACATGTGCCTATCTCAAATACTCTACTCAAGATACTGTATTTCAAATATGTTTTAAGTATATCTTGGTATCTTGCAAATACTATTGATCCAGAGTATTTGATACTCTATTTTAATTACAATTCTGAGCACCTTTACTCATTATTTAAAATACATTTTTTACATCCCGCCATTTTTCGAGTTTTTTCGGTATGAAGTGGCGTGGGCGTGGCACGAGCAAACGTGAACATTCTTTCGAGCAACCAAACCCTGTTGCTAACTCCGATTACCTACGGTAACTTTGATTGAGCTCGTGAAAACATCACTTCTTTGCCGATTGTGACTCATATTTCAGCCCAAAGTTCGTACAATTAAGATTTTCCCCTCGCCTTCACAAAGGCGCCTTTTGTTTCCTAAAGTTTCCCCCCAAAATCCTCAAACAAAAGGAGTGGTTTTACGGAAGTAAAGGTTACCAAACTGAGGCGCAACGTAGACCGGGAAACGACCTACGACAACAATGCAGACTTGAGTTTCAAGAAAATAACAAATAGAAAAAAAATGAGAAGTGGACACACAAAAAAAATACATTTTTGTTTTGCTTGTATATTTGACACCGCTACGGCAAAACGTCGAGGTTTTTTGTTTCTTTTCGTGTTGTCGTCAGTTCGTCACTTATTGCTCTCGCGAACACTGTCTATAAACGAAAATTGAGGAGCAGAGAACAGGACAGAAAATGAGCAAAGAGCTGGATGACTTCTCAAAGTGCCAACAAAGCGTCCTTCAACGTTGAGTGCCTTTCTGAACACAACCTACTTGAAGAAGGTGAGATCACTGCCGTGGCTATTATGCGGGTTCTCTTAGTTATCCATCCACTCATATCCATATCCCAAGTTCGTTTATAGTGAACTCCCCTAATAGGGAATATAGATTGCAGTTAAACGATGCGTCTAAGGTGCACCGCAGGACCTGATATTCAGCGATGTCACTATTGGCGAGGCGCTCTGTCCCATTTGTTGTTCCCACACCTCGGTGTTTACCCACCACAAGACCTGTGCACATGCCCACAGGCCTTGTAGGCAGTGTTGGGAAGTACTTTAAGTACATTGTACTTAAAGGGATACTTCAACGAAATTTGAAATATTCCCGTCGTGTTCAAAAATAGGTTGAATATGATCCATAATATCCGTAAATGACAATCGCACGTTTGTATTTTGAGCCTGGTGGCTGTATTTTTCGTTATAAACGGCCCACTCTGGCAAGCACTCGGAGAAGGCCCAGTGGAGACCACGTGACATCCAACGCAATCGTGACGTAGGTCGTCTCAAGACGAGCAAAGCTACGGCGAGGCTGATGTCGAGAGGATGGCCTAGTCGTTCCAGCCACCGAAGCGGCTGCTTTTGTACGAATTTTGAGTGACGGGTTAATCTTCTGTAATCTTGTAGGGGGACAATAGCGACTTCTGCGACACACAAAAGGCATTCTCGGGAAGAGGGGAGTTCCTCCTGCCCCTCTTCTCTCGTCGTGGCCGGAGACGAGACAACCTCCGTCACTAGCTGTCAAGGTTCCTAGATGGGCATTACAAGTGAGGCGTTAGCGACATCCACCAGGTGCTCTTTGCTAATCGTTTAATTCGTTTTAAAATTCCTTTTCGTGACTTTTTTAACAAGATATTGGTGTGTTCGATGTGATGCTGCTTTTTTGAACACATATAGACCAAAAAATGAGCGACGAAAATTCGTTGTAGTATCCCTTTAAAGTACTACTTCAAGTAGGTTTAGGAAACTTATACTTTACTTGAAGTACATTCACTGAGTATGTATACTGTGCGCCCCAAACTTAACGCCGCCACGAGAGAGTCCGATTTCTTCACCATGGGAGCTATTCCTGAACCTAGCGGTCCAACTAGTTGATGAAGATTTGCGTCCCCGATGAAAAGCCAACGAGGGGAAGGTATTCCAGCAGCTGCTGCGACCGATTTACCTTGGGTAGCATGCAATAGATCAACATTTCCGTAACCGAGTGGCGGCGTTAAGTTTGAGGGGCATTGTACTTGTACTTTACTTACATAATTTTAGAGCGCAGCTCTTAGGCGCCCGTTTCCGGCTTGAGCGGCGTCGGCGTCGCCGTCGCCGTCGGCGTAACCGCGCGGTGCATTATGGGTAAATTTCCCCGCTAAATCTAGCGGAAAAATTTCCCCGCTAAATCTAGCGGAGAAATTTCCCCGCTAAATTTAGCGAAAAAATTTCCTCGCTAAATCTAGCGGAAAAATTTCCCCGCTAAATCTAGCGGAAAAATTTCCCCGCTAAATCTAGCGGAGAAATTTTCCCGCTAAATCTAGCGGGAAAATTTTCCCGCTAAATCTAGCGGAAAAAATTTCCCTGCTAAACCTAGTGGAAACATATTTGGGGGGGTCACGTGACCCCCAGGTCACGTGACCCCCACGTGACCTGAGGGAGGGGGTCATGTGACCCCACCAAGGTCACGTGACCTCAGGTCACGTGACCACTCCCCCCCCCCCCCCCCCCGAGAGCACGTGAACCTCAGTACCCTTCCCTCCTCCTTCTCAAGAGCTGCGCTCTAATTCGGCGTTACAGGGAGTTTTAAACGGCTTTAATTTTTTTCTGGTACTTTCTCATGAAAGTGCAATTCCCGACTTCAAAGTACATTCCCCAAATTTGGTTTTGTTAAATTTGTATCACGAAATGATGCTTTGCCAGCTCCGAAGAAATACTGGGAGAGATATTTTACTCTCACTAGAAACGTGAGCAGACAACGCATCACTCCGTTTGTTCTGGGGGCGGCTTTCCCGTAGCTTTTTGTACACTCACTACTTCTCGGTCGTTCAGCGCAAGGGAGGAGGTTTAAAATATTAAGAGAGCAAAATTTATCAGAATGTAGCACCCAGGTTAATATAAACGCAGTATATTTATCATGTTAATTACCCGTATACCATTTGCTCCTCATTTCATTCTCAAAGTCGGATCGCAGTCGACGCTAGGATCCAACGGAGCCAATCAAGCAGCAGGAAAAGTGAATCGTCATGGCGCTCCTCGTCTTTTCTATCCCGGCCTAAACCAATCACGCACAGCAAATGCGCAATAATCATGCGCTTTTTTTTTTTTTTTTCGTGACTGGTTTAGAAGGTGAAAGCAAATGCGGAAAGACGACGAATGCCACGAGGATGCATTTTTTTTTTTGCGTCTTCATTTTCTTTTTTTAGGATAGTCGGACTTGGAGTGAAACAGGTCATAAAGAGTTTTGGAGACGTTCAACATCTGCCATTGAGACTACAACTTTGACAACCTTACGCTCCGACGTTCACCTTACGCTCTCCACCTTGGCCCGCCTCCTCCTTTCCCATCTGTCCTCTACACTTTTTACCTTGCCTTTATTGGCAGTTTAGGAGAGGGAGTCTCTAAGAGAATTCCCCTGCTGAAAACCGAGGTTATGCTATACGCCGGCCTTTAAAAATTGTGTCGATATCCAGACACTCTCTCTCGATAAGTTTACAGAAAATGTATCCGCCGAGGAACGGGGGGGAAAGGAGGAGAGACGCTGAGAGCGCGGGGGTGTCGGAACGCTGAGCTGCGATTGAAATGGTTATAGTGGGTAGACCTAAATCTATATATCTGCCTTCGTCTCCGTTGCACTCGTCGAACGCATGATTACGCGGAACGCCGGCGTTCCGGCGTCTGGCTCTCGCATTCGAACGCGTTCGGCGACTGTAATGAAGACAAAGGCAGGCAGCCTTAAGCGCCGTTCACACTCTTGCGACCGAGTACGACCGAGAGAGACAAGACCCGTTTTTAAGCTTTTTGCGACTTCTTAGGACCGGATGCGCTGCCGCGGAGCTCGTCCTAAGAGATCGCAAGAGGTTTAAAAACCGGTCTGGTCTCTCTCGGTCGTACTCGGTCGCAAGAGTGTGAACGGGCCTTTATGTCTACCCACTAATCCTTCCAATCAGAGCTCGGCGTTCCGATGTCAACTTCGTTTCCTCCTCTCCTTCCTAGGCTCTGCGCATAGGCCTGAAAACGAGAGCCCCGGCTTACCCACGCACCACTCCAGATGTCTCGGAAATGCCCCCGGAAGTAGGACGTGACGATCGTCGGAATGAGGGTGGCTGGAACCAGGTAGAGGAGGGCGGGTTGCGCCGTCCTCATCAGGTACAGGGCGACGAAGGTGATGACCAGACCGATACCGTAGCCTGCACCGTGATCGCGCAACTTAGTTCTTGTGTGGTTTTATCGATCGGGAGAAAGAGAAACACTCCGGTTCGACTGTGGAAGTACAAAGTGAGCTCTTCTTATCTGATTGCACTATAGGCACTGGCAGCTGAGCAAACGAAGTCCCGAGCATCTAATTCTTTTTTCAGTTCAATTCAATTTGTGTTATTATCAGTAAGGTGCGGATATATAGAGCATATTACTGAAAAAGACCCTTAGCCAGTTGGCTGGTTTATCTTCAAATAAGGTATCTGAGACATAGAGTGAGCACCGTAGGTTATTAAAAAACTACACGGGCACCTTACATAAAATAAAACAAAAAATAGAGCGAAATAATAGGATCCATATTAATTTGACTAAACAACGAAGATGGTTATGAGGGTGAAGATGGAGCGAATGCAGCCTTGGGGGCTGCGGCATTCGCTGCTAAGAACCCTGAAAGGCGAGTCACGAAGCAAGGAGCGTGAACATAAAGAATACGCGTTTCTTGAAGAGATACTTAATCGGTTCTGTATTTGAGGAAGAGCACTTTAATCTTCTTCATTTCGCCTCCAGGACCACGAATATCGAGATTATTTTTCAATTTTGTGTACGGAGGTGGCAGAAAATTATTTTCAAAATATGCCGCTGAAGCCCCTCCTTCCCGGGGCGTGACGTCATGTTAGGAGTTTTCGGAATATCCGATCTCGCACATCTTCAGCGCCTGTCAAAGCTATGCACGCGCAATCTTGCCATTTTCAAAAAAGACAAAAAAGGCAAAAAAAAAAAAAAGTGCCTTGACTGCGTCAGTGCGGGAAAATATATTCACTGGCGGCCATAGCTGTGTGCGCAACTGCAAAGCGCGTGGTGACGGCGAGCTTCCACAGTTCTTTTGCAGCATGCATTCCGAACCATGAAGATTGTAGGTCAATAGCAGCCTATTAATTTATCTCGTACTGAGCATGCGCTCTAAACATCGCCCTCATATATGTTGCCCAGTGAATGCTCCCTATACCTGGTACGCCTTTGGGTGCCAAAACATCTGGGTATGACGTAACGACTAGTCAGTGGTTTTTCGTGTTTTCTCTTCTCGCGTTTAGTTACATCTTCTGAAAACACAAAAGGAAAAAAAAGGGACGTGATATTTAAATACACGGGATAAAACGACTAAAATTCAGCTCTAACTCTTTTTTCTTTTTTCAAAAACTGCTTTAGCTTTTTTTTTTTTTAAGTTGAGAGTTACTATAGCTAATTGTTGGTTGCAACACAGTAACTACAGAAAGGGGTTCGCCCAAATAAATCAACGATCGGCTCGATGCCCAGTGCGTCGAGGAGCATCGGGCGCTGGGCGGAGCTGTTGATTCTGTGCGCCAGTCTTGGAAAAAGACGCTGACGAATGCTTCTCCCTTTTCGTGTCCTTTCCGCGTGTCGTCCGAAGAACGGCGCGTTCGTGCTGCCGTGGTGTGGCGAGAGAATTTCTTCTTAAAATTCGGGGATCTCGGGCTTCTCCTGACGTTCTTACGTTGCTACTGGTGTGTTTAGCGTCGTATTCCGCAAATACATCTAAAGTAGTCCCTAAAGGGCCACCCACACTAGCGAGAAAACGCGCCCGGCGCGCCGATAAATCGGTTAAGCGGCAAGATAAAGGGCGTGTCTCTGCACGCGCTCGTGGCGCTGACTGTGCTTCGGCGACATTTTGTTACTTGCCGCGATCGGCGTGCCACGCGCGTTTTCTCGCTAGTGTGGGCGGCCCTTTAGTGGCAGCAAATGACGTCAGAAAAGTCGGAGTGTCATGCTGCAGAGCCGTGTATTGGGAGAGTTTGGCCAAGAGGCGGAGCAAAGGCCGCCGCCAGCGCCGAATATTCCCCCCGCGCTTAGAGCCTTAACTAAATTTGTGACACAGCGTCGACCAATCCAGAGACCGTGACGTCACAATATTGCAAACGACATTTAAAGTGTGAAATAGAAGCGTTCAATCCCGGCCTCTCTGCTCCATCTCACAAATGTCTGCAGTGAAGACAAAGGCACAGGCGCGTGAGCCTAGATCAGCAAAACGCTTTTGTTTGTACGAGAACTCGTGCATAGGAGGCACTTTCCAAAGCCACGCGCTCGTGCCCTTGCCTTTGACTGCACAGCTGATGTTGGCTTGCTAGAAGAGCGTCCTGAGACTGGCTGAAAGAAAACAGTGCAAAGGGTGGGGCGCGCGAGCGTCTTGAGACGCGGAGTCCCGCTCTGCTCGTGCGCTGGCTTTGGCAGTGCTTTCTTTCGCCGTCTCACCTGAGACGCTGTTTCTAGCAAGTCGGCCCTGGTTTGGAGCGCACGTTTGTTTATTCTACACCTGAATATTGGCGTGACTAAAACCTCACATGCAAAAAGTTTTCAGTCACCGAGAGGTAAACTTTTTCACTCTAGGGACGCTAAAACGGCTCAAATTAGTCGTGTCACATCTTTAGAGCACACGACCACCACTAGGGGCTGTTTCGCTGCCTGTGGTTGGCCCTAGGTGCTCGCCTATTCAAACCAATGTATGGCCAAACTCTCTCAATAAACGTCTCTGTCATGCTGTCGAATGTCGCGATCCTGGCGGTTGGGCGTTGAAGTTCTGGAGGGAAAAAAGGCACGAGAGAACGCGAGCGTCGCTGTCATCGCCGCGTCCCAACTCCTATACTGCGCGACAACTTTTCTTGGCAATGCAGTGGAAGGTACAAGCCCGCGTCCCCTCTCCCATTTTGAGTGTGCGCGGGCTCTCCTCCTCTCCCCGGAAATCGGGGAGGAGGAGAGCCTGCGTACACTCAAAATGGGAGAGGGAACACGGACCTGTACCTTCCACTGCATTGCCAAGAAAAGTTGTCGCGGAGTATAGCTGCCGTAGCTTCCGTGGACTGCCACACTGGAGAGCGACCTGCAGCAGCCTGCAGGACAGGCGTCCAGGGTTGCCAGGTAGTTTTAGCTCAAACCTCCAAATGCCAGACGGTGAAGCCCAAAAGTAGCCAAATGCAAGAGATTTATGTAGCCCAAAAGTAACAATATTCTGCAGAGTCCAAAATATTGTGCGCTGGAATGTGCGAGCTTAATTCGAAGGCACTGCGTCTGCATATCTGAGGTTTAGGAGCAGCTTGCAAGACCTACGACATCTTGAAATGTATTGAACGTTTCCTTTCAAACACACAAGTAGAAAAAATTTTCCACACGCGTTTTTTGTGTCATAGTTATGAAGTACTGGCACGTGCCCTGCTTACTCGCCTCATACATGATTTCCGTGTTAAAACGGGCAAAAACCTCTTCAGTAGGGATGATGTACTTACAGCACTCATTCTTCCCAAAAAAGCGAACTTTACATAGAAGACGTTTTCAAGAGTTGTAAGGGACATCCTGTTTTTTAGATGTGACTTTGTGAGGGACACGTGACTGAATACTCTCTCCACGGCGGCATTTGACATGGGCAGTGTCGGGAGCGCGATGACAAGCTTGGATATAGCAACGGAAACAGGGCTGCTCCTGCGCATCAATCTTGGCCTTGTTCAGAATATTCATTGTCCCAAATCTGTTCTCTTTTGTTATGGCTCATTGTGCTTTAAGAAACTTTCACGTTTCGTAAAAAAACCTCTCTTGTTATATCTGCTACAGCACGCGTTATCAGGCGACATAAAATTCTTCAGGATGTTTTGAGTTGCCTTCAGTATCATTTTTTCTCAGATCAGGTACCTCCTATGGAGGATGGTGGGAAACTCGAGAAAACAAGAGACGGCAGTAGGAAGCAGAAAGAACTTGGGAGCATAAAATAAGCAAGAATTGATACAAAAGCGATGCCGTCGGAGCTGAATCTAGGTCACGGTAGCTCACGCCCAGAAAACTTCACGCAGAAAATTCCTGAAAATGGGAATTCCGAAAGGGTGGACTGTCGCGTTGTGTCCATGCTGTCAAGAAAGAAAAAAAGGGCCACGTTAGGATTTGAAATAGCCCAAAAATAGCCACATAGCCAATCGCCAAATTTCGACGCCAAATGCATGACAAAGTAGCCCAATTTGGCTATTAATAGCCCAACCTGGCAACCCTGCAGGCGTCTGCCACATACACCACAGCTGTTGGGAAGCCGCCAGGATCGCGACTGGCGACCTGACACCTTTATGACGTCATCAAGCGGAAATCGAGTGACCGTGCTTTTTGAAGCGGTAAACACACCAGTAGGATACACGTTCCAGGCATCGTGTAGTTGCTACATATACAGTGCAACCAGCCAAGTAGAAAAGTGAGGTATTCAATCTTGACTATAGGTGGTATTCACTGAGCCTGCAGGTTCGATTTTGCCAGGGAGCGCCACCGTCGATTCGCCATCTTCGAGGTCGCGGTTTGACTGTCTCGGGTACAACTCGGGTACGCGATCGTACGTTGGTAGTGTGTGTTAATATCATATCGTTGAAGAAGGTTCGTTGAACAAAAGAGATAAAAAGGTTTATCTCGGGGGCGGGCCGTTTAAGTTTCCTTGTTGCCGCCGAGTACCGTGTGTAAAGGCTGAATCGCATGTTAGCAATTTAGCGAGCGACGGCGACAGGCCAGGGCCGTAACCAGGGGGGGGGGGGGGGGGGGGGTTAGGGGGTTCTGACCCCCCCCCCCCTCCGAAATTTTTTTCTGGGTACGGCCCTGGTCGGTGCACTTGCAGCCAGCCGATTTTAATCTCCACTTCTGCGCGCGCGCAGTGGCGCCGGTCGGCTACCGGGTACCAAACCGGGACCGGTTCTCCGGTTTGCTGCAACTCTCCATTATATGCCAGTGACGCACATGATTCATAGGCGAAAATAAGACAATAGACACTTTCAAAATGGCCGCCACCGCATGAAAACGACGGGAGCAAGCGACCAAGGCGATTAGCGATGTTTTCTAAAATCCGAAAACCGAGCGACGCGACGACCGACCGTCAGAAATCTCCGTCGTTCGTCGCCGACGGGATCGCTTACATGCGGTTCACCCTTCACTGTCGCTCGTCGCGAATCTCGGTTTTGGGATTTCTAGAAAACTTAGCGCTCATCGCCTTGGTCGTGTGCTCCCGTCGCTTTCATGGAGTTTGCCTCGTCGCGCGAGTGACCGAGCGGCAGTCGCCGTCGCTTGTCTCGCCGCTCGCCAAATCGCTTACATGCGGTTTTTAAATCGCTTGGGCTAGTGAAAAATACGCCGTGCATTTTTCATAAGCTGCGCACTCTGTGAGCTGCGCGGTATGTTTCTGCATAGGAACGAACACCGAAGGCACGACGTATGTACGACACAGAGGCGATGGAGCAACACGGTTACACGGCCGTAGTACAGAAAATCCGCTACAGAAAAATAATAAAGAAACTAGCAAAACAAAACAAAGAGTAATCACACCGTGCTACAAAAGCACCAGAGTAGAAAAATCAGTTCTTGCAAGAGCTACCGCCGTGGGCACGGCGCGCGACACGGAGCGCTTCATGGAGCCGAGGGAGCAACGCGGCCTCGGTGAACGAGTCCGATAGCGACGAAAATGAACTAAAACACACAAAAAATGCTCCTACGGCGCCTCAAAAACACCAAAGTATAAGAATAACCCCTAGTTTCGGTCAAAAAGACCCTTTAAAGTTGTAAAATGCTGCTAAACCACGCTAAAAGGTCCGGCCAGATGACACCCGCGATAGAAAGAGACCTCGAAGATGGCGACCGTGCTGGGCGATGCCAGCGAACCTAGCGAGTGACGTCAAGTGAATGTCACCTATTAGTATTGCGAACTCCAAATGTGCTTTGTAATCCCCTCTACTTAAATTCGTGTTTTCGTTGCTACGTGGCGGTGGTTCCCATTACTTTAGTGGGGCACGAGCCAGGTCTTCGTTTCTAGATTTCGCGTCTCGTCTTAGAAAGAGCGGGCCACAAAAATATACACGTACCGTATTTTACGGACTATACGTCTCTAAAATTTGCGATTTTACCCGGACAGGTGCGGTCAATGCGAGGATTTTTGTGTTCCTCGTGAATTCTGTTATACACGACTGTAATTTCCGTACAAGCATTGCAACCTAAATTGCTTAGTTTAAATGTTTCCACTTTTTGTTCTAACGTGGTCTAGCGCTTGTACAGTAAAATTATCTGTGCAGCAACAATCTGTACTCACTTATAACACCCTGGATGTAATACAGACGACCCATAGTATGAATGAGATCAAAGCCATGGCAGTAGGCAATCAGTAGACCTGCATAAAAAAGTATCGCCCAGCATACGTTATCAGAATACCAAAGAATGCAAGAACGTTTCATCTGTTTCGATCGATATGATTTTTTTTTATCGCGTTTTATTTTGAATGACAGGCACGTTATGCGTCTCGTCTATAGTCGGTGACAGGTTAAAAGTCCTCCCACCTCCTTCCACTTTAGCAGAGGGAGCGCTGGAAAGGAGGTCGCCTCCTCTCCAGCGTTGGCTCTGCTAAAGTGGAAAGAGGTGGGAGGAGATCCCCTGATCTCTTAACCTGTCAACGATTATATATGAAGTGCGAATAGTTTGCAATTAATACCTAATTCAAGAGCATAATCTGAATGCGGGTGGCAACCTGATTCCGAAATGCTATCTCGTTCTCCAAGATTCACTCTAGTTAATTCAAAAAGTGATATTTTGTTTCCTGCCGAAACCGAAACATCGTTCTCCCTAGGTGTTCCCCAGTTTTCCCCGCCGCCCAAGCGTTACGTCACTTGAGTGCAGCGAGGCGCGCGACCGGCAATCGGGTACGCTCGCGCCCGCCTTTCTCGCGTCTAACAGCAGGAAAACCTGGGCGTTCGTGCTGGTGAGGTTGATAATTATATATATTTCCACAAAGTATGGCCTTGGTCTACGTGCATAACTATAAGAAAGTAAAAAAATAAAAACGGGAGCAATTGGAATTTTCATAAAACCGTTTTGCAACTCGCTGCGCTCGAGCCGCGCCTCGCTAGTTTCGTGATATTGCTGGTAAATCCGTTCCCTGTTATTAGAAGATGGCCGGCGAAGAAAGGTCGAAGAGTCGCGGAATACATTTTTTGACGAATTGCCAAAGCACCGCGGAAAATGCTTGGAATGTGGGTACAGATGCCCCACACGCTCGTATGACCTGAAGGAATGTGCCATTTGTTTTATATTTTCTTTTGAAAAGTTGCTGTTGCAGGCGTCAGCACGTGTAACTACTCTTGTGTCGTGAATATGCTCCTTGGTGCTTAAGTAATTTAGTAAAAGATCTGTAGACCATTTCTTAAAAGCGCTTCTGGTCGTTGCCATTTTCAGCCTTTGTGCGTGTGGCGCGTACATTGCTCGCCTTCCAAAGCGATGAACATGTGCATGCTGGGCTGGGACACATGTAGACTGTGATTCTCGTAAACAATGAAATGTATAGAATGGAATGAACGGCGTTCGTGTAGATCAAATGGCAGGTTACTGGTCATGAAGATCGTGTTCGAAGACCATGAAAAAGGTAAAAGAAAGAAAGAGCAGTCCAGCTTTGCACTTGAGAGAAGATCTACTCCGTATGATGCCTGAGGAGGAAACCTTCTGTTTTGAAGAGCAGCATTCAAGAAAACAGCCATATCATAGTCAAAACGCCTCAGCATGCTATAGCAAAATATTGTAAGTGATAGTTCAAGATTTTCAGAGATTTTCCAGGGCTCTGGAACCACGTCGGTGAGTCCCGGCGTATAGAATACAATTTATTACTTTTTAGAGCGCAGCTCTTAGGGGCCCGTTTCCGGCTTGAGCGGCGTCGGCGTAACCGCGAGGTCACGTGACCCCCCCCCCCCCCCCCCCGAGGTCACGTGACCCACCCAGGTCACGTGACACCCCTAGGTCACGTGACCCCCCGAGGTCACGTGACACCCGGAAGTCACGTAACCCCCTGAAGTCACGTGACTTCCTTGAGGTCACGTGACCCCCTGAAGTCACGTGACCCCCTGAAGTCCCGTGACCCCCTTGAGGTCACGTGACCCCCTAGGTGACGTGACCCCCAAAGGTCACGTGAGCCCCTGAGGTCACGTGACCCACTGAGGTCACGTGACCCCCTGAGGTCACGTGACTCCCTGAGGTCACGTGACCCCCTGAAGTCACGTGACCCCCTTGAGGTCACGTGACCTCAAGGAGTCACCTATCCCTCAGTGCGCTTCCATCTTCCTCCTCAAGAGCTGCGCTCTAACCGGCGTTACAGGGAATTGTAAACGGCTTTCATTTTGTTTCCCCCACATTTTGAAGCCTAATTTTTAAATAAGCCAAAAAGGCTTATATGTGAGAATAAAATAGCCAGCCGCCATCTTGTGATATACCTACACCGAAAAAGCTGAATAAAGGAAGCACCATGTTTCAGCCAGTGTCTTCTTCAGTCATGTTTCTCTTTCCTTAATTCCAACTCGGGAGCCATCTGATAGATTACCTAACAACCGCTATCTGATGTTTCTGACCAAGGCGGTGGCTCTGGCTGTCAAGCAGAGCTTGCGCAGACTCTTCGACCTTGCTAAACGTATTTCTGCCCACACGCAATGCCCACAACCCGTCTATTCAAGCCTGTTTGTCTAACATTAAAGAGCCGGCACCTTTGGAAAATACCCTCAACAATCGCTACGGTAGGTTTTAGGTCAAGGAGTTAATACTGAGAACGACCGATCTAATTTAAAGAGCAAGAATTTCGTGAATCTTTCCACCGAGAGCAAAGACCGTAATGTTCCGAATAAAAAATTAAACGAAGACACCTAAGACTCCTTACGTGTAGGAGTGCGAAAGTATTCCTACACGCAGCGCATTCCTACAAGCAGCGCGCCACGTCTTCCTTTATCACTCGGTGCTCTGGCGGCGACATCCCGCTCCCTCACTGCGCAGGCGCGGCACCCCCGCCGGCTCCACGGCTTCCGTGACAATGCATCTGCGTTGCTGTGCTTTTCTTTGTGTTTTATTTCTGAGGCGCGTCCGCTTTTACCTTGAGCGTCCCACCAGTTTCCGTGGCGAAGCGTCTGCGTTGCTGTGCTTTTAGCCAATGGGACTTTAGGAGTCGTTTTTCGCTGCTACAGACGGAACTTAGGTGCCGTTTTTTTGCTGCTACAGACAACGCCGGCTTCGCTCAGGGGGACCCCAGTTGATGCTTTCGCATTAAAACGTAAGTTACAAAACGGAACTTCAATGAGCATGCAGTACGACACTGTTAACGGGCCACAACACGAATGCTTTCTTGTGTTACACTAATGTATAGTTCAGCGTAGGACATGAAAGCTTACCATCTATTTCGCACTCCACCCCCTTTCCCCTCCACATTCTCCTCTCTCCCCGAACATAATATTCCTGAGTAATAATATTTTCTTAAAACAGCGGTAAGATAAAAACCGGGAAAACTTCAGAAACGGCGTGTCAGTTCCGCTCTTTACATACCTTCAGAATGAAAGTATTACAGGTATTTGTCGAAGTTAATATTAATAATAATAAAAAAAATAACTGTTTTGCTGTCGACTATCACTTATGATAGTCATCGAAGCAAAGCCAGCCTAAATTTTATACGTTCTCAGTTTTCTTTGTTATTCTGCCAGAGCTGAAAGGCAGTCATCAAAAATGCACGCATATGTGTGGAAGTTAAAAAAAAAAAAAATGCTCCGCCTTCAGCACGCGCTCGTCGCCTTAAAGGGACACTGACAGGGTATTTATGCTCGCCGAGGTTTTTAGTTGTACGTGACATATGAGAGCTCAACTACCCAGAACAGAATTTGCGGCTCGAAATTCGGTTTCTTTCCGCCCGAAAACCGCCGATCAAGAACTGGCCGGTTCGAGTCTCGCTCGCTCTCTTTTCCGCGGTCACGGGCCGTTTTCTAAGGTATCGATGCGACCACCAAATTTAATCAAAGTCGTGGGTCACTGAAGGCACACACTCAATATTAAAAATAGAAAAAAATATGAAACCCATTTTTTGTGGCTTCTGAAGAGCTGTAAATACGTTGATTGAAAAAAAAAAGTTCCACAGACAACCGGAAGCATTCTGTGCGTTCGTCGTTTCGCGTATCGTGGGACTCGCGGGGACGGCGATGGCAGCGGACGACGGGCGTGGGACCTCTATTTCAGAACTGTCGTTCGCGGTACCGGCGAATTCTGTCTACTTTTAAAAGAGAAATTTGGGACTGATCAAAAGAATTGGTATTCATCCCGTACGACACGCCCGGCCACCGAGCCGATTTGCACGAAGACGTCGCCGAGCCGTCGCTCCCTTCTCGTGGCTGAAGACATCGCTCGCGCAAACGTCAAGCACGACGTGTCTACTTCGAGTTGAATATGCACGCGTACAATTTCTTTACTAGGTGCGAATGTCCCCAAAGCCCGGTGCTTCCCGACTTCGACCCGGGAGTGCTTTTGCCAGAGAAAAATCTACAGCAAACTTTCCAACTTACAGTTTACCGGCTGAGTTATTACTAAGGAAAGAGATCCACCACTAAAAAAATGCCCCAGTTGCTCAGTGACAAAGACGTCCGGTTCAAACGCGGTAGGACCGGGTTCGATTTCCCGTGAAACTTTTTTTTTTCAAACATTTTCCGATGTTTACATATCTTTTTTTCTTTTTTTTTTTACAATCATCACTGAAGAAACAAACAAAAAAAATAACAAACAAATGTTGTGGACGATACTTCGCTGAATTAAATGGTATGGGATTTCCGTTTTGACACCTGCGAACTCAATGTAATCGCTTTCCACAAAATGCAAGGAGCATATAAATCAGGTATCGTCCGCTTTCCGAGGTGCCCGTATATGTTCTACAGGAATTGCAACCAGCCATTGGTTTCGATCCCGTTGATCTTTCGGAAACTCTGTCGCACAATGCCACTTTTTTTCGGATGCAGGACATGTGAGCCAGCTCTTCACGCAACATCTTGGGTGTATTCTTTTCGGAGCCGATCATGGAAATTCA
Organism: Ixodes scapularis; assembly: GCF_016920785.2. Taxonomy (NCBI): domain Eukaryota; kingdom Metazoa; phylum Arthropoda; class Arachnida; order Ixodida; family Ixodidae; genus Ixodes; species Ixodes scapularis. Next base: position 28,281,142 of record NW_024609835.1, read on the forward strand.
CCACGGGCACTCACTACTCATCTCCAACTCCTTAATGTACAAAACAACTCATCTTGGAGTACAGAACAACGAGCGGAACAAACATAACTGCAAAAGAATCGCATGGCGAGCAGTTCCCGCACGCCGTATCGCACGCCGCATGTCGTGTCGTCTGCTACGGAGAGGAGAAAACAAAAAAAAAAAAAAAACGCACGGTCAGGTGTAGCCACGTGACTTCCGCCACCCACTCTCTTCTCTCCACTTCTCCGACCTCCGTCGGGTTTCGGTTTCGGTTTCGAGCAGTTGCGTCTTTTGGCTTTATTAAAAAAATACGCTACTCTGTTGCAAAATATTAATTGGGTAGTCCTCCGATACCATAACAAAGCGCCCGGCAAAAAATAAAAAAAAAAATTTTGGGGGGTGTCAGTGTCTAGCCGAGCATTGGATGAGTGTGCGACAGTGTTATCAAAGGAAGAAAACTCGCGCTGGAGGCAGAGCATCTACAGGGTGAAATGTGGCTTCGAAAACGAAACTGTATCACAAAGTATATATATTAAAAAAAGCCTAGGCTTTTACACTCCAAAAAAAAGCTCGTGCCTCTACTTTCCCGCACAACACTCCGAGAGTCAGTCACCGCAATTTACGGAGGCTGCTCAGTGAATCACGATGCCGAAACTTATGCTTAGACCAAAAAACGCAGTCTGAGTTGTGACATTGAGCAATGCAAGCGTGACGTTTAGCATTGCTTAATGTCACAACTCAGTGTGCGTTTTTCGGTCTAAACATGTGTTTCGGCATCGTCATTCGCTGAGCTGCCTCCGTGAGTTGCGGTGATTGGCTCTCCGAGGGTTGTGCGTGAAACCAGATGCACGGGCTTTTTTTAGAGTGTAGCGTTTCAGGAAACTGTCGCAAGTTAAAAAAAAAGTTTAAAAAAAACCTGAAGCTTTTTTGTTTTTGTTTTTGTTTTGTGTTGTACAGCATGAAACGTTTCAGATCTTCACTGAACCACGATTAATTCGCGGATGAGTATGCGCCGACGTCATGTGCACTTTAATGAGATTTTATTCAGATGAACTAAATATCATAAAAAACAAGATTGTTTCAAGAAAGAAACAAAGAACAAGTAGAATTTGCCATGGTAAATGAGAGGGGAAACTTTAAAACACGCGTGGGGGGGGGGGGGGGGGGGATTCACCAACGCAAAGATTAGAGCGCATTCACCTGGTATAATGATATCGCCGTATCCAAGCAGAGCGTATCTGCTCACGCACGCCTCCATTTCCTTATTGATCATGCGCGGCACTCGAAGAACCATGGGAATCATCTCTCTGCTATCGGTGCCTTTGGCAACTTCAACCATGATGCTGTCACCTCGCTGGAAAGACAAATTAAAGTTTGTAGGTACAGCGGCGCAGGTCTCGCCCGTGCAATTCTTCGAATGGTGTGTGTGTGTGTGTGTTCCCTGCTTGTATTTCCATATGCCCCTAGCAGCGTATGGACGAAGCAACAAAAATGGAAGACTCCAAGTTGCTTCCCCCCCGCCCTTTTCCCCAAGAAACAACAACAACCAACAAACTTCTTTTAATGTAAATTAACAAAAATCTATTATGCTATGTCTGATCTGAGTCGCGCCCCCACTGCGCTTTTTTAACTTTTTGTTTTTCATACCAAATGCGTCAGCGAACTGTTACTGTTCATAGCTCAGCGTTATTGAAAGCACTGAGATATTCGGGAGTGTTGACTCGTTTAATGTCTACGCGCTGGTTTCTTTATGTGTAATGAGAGATGAAAAAATATTACCGCTTTGGTTTTTCCAAGGGAGCCGGTCTCGTTCACGGGTTTCTAGAAACGTCAAAACGCAACATCAGACATTTGAAATCATGAACTGTCGCGCGGAAAAAATTAATTGTTACACCGATTTCATGTGTGACAAATGAAGTATAAGCACGACCGATCGCGGCTGATGTAATAATTGTTTTATTTGCCATGTTTACGTCAAGACGAACACTTCGCAAATAAGACACGGAAGTTGGTGGAACAATTTGTCTTTATAGTTGACCGGGAGTTTATTGCTCCGATTGCCCCGAGCTAATAAGTGCGAAGCACTTCTGCGGAATAATATCTGCAGCCATTATCGCGCCGAAGGAAGCGCGATACCCCTTCAGACGTTCAGAACATTGCGCGTGTGGCATCGACAAATGTCACACAGTTATAAGCACTCATTTGGAGCCCGTTGTCTGGGTCTCGGTTAGTCTTGATATCGCTTCTCATTTCACCGAAATAGTTGTCAACACGCAAGATCGGAAAGGCTTCGATACTTGCCATTCTATCGTTACCATCGAAGACAACTAGAATCGTCAGTGAGGAAGGGCTAAGTGAATCTATAGTGGTCGAATAGTACAACGTGGGGTAATGATGTAATTATCGTTATTAAGTTTGTTTACTCGTTAAAACTGCACGTGCAAATTAAAATCTCACCTTAGTTACATATGGCGTCAAGAAAACGAAAAATATATCATAAACAAAAAGCAGTACCAGCATCCAGAATATAATCTGAAAAATAAGCAGACATATAATTGATGCGAGATCAACTCTGGTACACTGCACTGATACGACACCACCTAAAAGACAAGGCCTGCGCGTGACGTCATCGGTAGTGTACCTGTCTCGCGCGGGTAGTGCTCAAGACTCGCCACGTCCTGAACGTATCATTTATAAAATAATAATAATAATAATATTAATTTTTTTTTTCAGCAGAGCAGAGGACAGAAAAAAAATCCGTGTAGTAACTTGTCAATGTCAGTCACCATATTTTTTTTTTTAGACCAAGTGCCTTAGCGATTTGTCAGTGTACACATAGTTCTCTCTACCTGAGTTCACTCTCCCCAGACCAGACACGATGCCCTCATATTCGCGGAGCAAGAAAAATGGACCGCTGTACTGACCATTAAGCTGGGCATCCGCAGAGACTTGAGCAGGTTGATGCCGAACATCACTCCGAAAAAATTCTGCAGCATCCAGGAGTACGACTGGTGCCTTATGACCACCCAAAATACTGCCAGACCCGCTGAGGCGACAATGAGCGCCAGCTGACGGATTTCCAGGGGCCCATGGAAGCAGGGAATGTATTTCTGCGGAATCCTGCGACGCAGGGACGCTTTAATGAATCTCCGAAGTTGTGGCTCGCAGGAGCTCTTATTTTGCGTGCCAATTACGAGAATTTTTATACATTTTTGGCCATGGTAGGCCGGCTTGTTCCTAATTATAATACCCGAATACGTGTGTGTGTGTGTGTGTGTGTGTGTGTGTGTGTGTGTGTGTGTGTGTGTGTGTTTGTGTGTTTTCACACCGATGAGTTTGTTATTGATCTTCTTTCGCCAGCGAGAAAAACGAGCCTTTACGCGCCCCGATGTTCACGCTGTCATGCGTAGTGATAAAAAGGCGTCCTCCCCTTTTGTGCACTCTCAAGAAAAAAGGGTGTAAAAGGGTGTAGCATTGCATCCTTTGTCCCATATAATACACCCCCAAACTTCAATTCGACGTACAGCGCCCTACAATCAAACAGACGGCCCCAAAGTTTACGAGGGGCTTGATAGCCGCATGGTACAACTTTTTAAAATAGCTAATGTACGTTTTACTGACAAGAAAAAAAAATAATCGGGGTTTTCTTGGCCCTACTGAAAACTCGGTGTTTTCTTTCTGTGGTCTTTGATAGGTATACTTTAGCTATTTTATAAGTTATGTTGCACTGTTATCAAGCCCCTCGTAAAATCTGGGGTCGTCTGTTCGACTATATAGGGCGCTGTACGTCGAATTGAAGTTTTGGGGTGTATTATATGGGACAAAGGATGCAACGCTACACCCTTTTACACCCTTTTTTCTTGAGAGTGTGGCTCAAACTTTATTTTAAAGACCACGCTTTTTTTGTGTTGTACTTATCGGCCGATATCTTATTTTCTGCGACGCGATGACAAAATGCTTTACCACTGACGCACTTTTTATCGATTTCGCGAAGGTCTTTGACTCTATCCCTCATCAAATTTTACTTCTAAAACTTTCCTTACTAAACAAAGGGAAAAACGTTATCAGTTTAATTTCTTTCTTTCTCACTAATTGCGAGAAATCTGTGTATAAGACAATACCTAATCTCATTCAATTTCAGTAAAATCCGGTGTACCATAGGACAGTGTACTGTGACCCCTACTTTTAAGTTATTTTCTTGATTTGTTTTGCGTATAACATCTGAATAGGGGACAAAGGTAAAGTCATGATGCCCGACAGACTCTAACCCCCCCCCCCCCCCCGCACAAACACACACATTGCAGCTTTACAAACAAGGTACAATAAATAACATATGCGCAAAACACGCCCAAAAACTGAAACGAAACAAGGCATATCAATATAAAGCATCGATTGCTTTAATACAACGGAGCGTCTCCCATAAAACGAGTAAAGAGGAAAAAATACAATCTACACCAAATATAAAGCGTTTCTTTCGCCTCCGATGTATGGTATAACAGAAATTACTTCATCATCATTCTGACGTGAAGCATGCAATTCATAACATTCCAGGAGAAAAAAGATGGGTTAAAGGTTCACAAAATGAGGTGATTGTATAAGCACTACTTGTCCACACAAACAGATTACACGAAAGAAAGTTCTATGATAGAAACTAAAATGCAACATCACCTGTCACCAGCATCTTTCTGCAATAATTTTTGAAGCTATAAAACGACTGATGAAAGTTTATGTTTATGCTCTGTTTTGAATTTTTGTTATTTGGAAAGGTAAAGATTCTTTCATCTACATAAATAACATACTCCCTCTAATTTCGTCATCCGTTAGACTTTTTACCGATGATTGCGTTATATACCGCCCCATTTTTCACCCCAAAGATTCCCAAATTCTTCGATGAGACATAAACATTCTGACCGAATGGTGTCCAACATTGCAAATGAATATTAATATCGCCAAAACCAAGGTTGTTTCTTTCAATCGCTCAAAAACATATGTTCCTTTATCTCCTATGCACAGTGTTTCAATGTTTACCGGTTTCCTCTTACAAATGCCTTGGTGTCACTTTCACAAACGACCTATCCTGGAATGCGCACATATTACTATAATTAACAAATCATCTAAAACTCTTGGGTTTCTTCGAACGCACTTTTTCCAGTCACTTCAGAATGTGAAGATCATAGCATACAAAGCTTTCGTTCAACCGAAACTAGAATATGAAAGTGCAATATAGATTACTCATCAGTGTTGCCTAATCAATAGACTTGAGGCCGTTGAAAACAGAGCCACTTGTTTCAACTTCCCCCGATGTCCGTCGCCGACTGTCGCGTCTTTCTCTCTTTCACAAGTTCTATCATAACATGCGATCGTTTGCGCACACCCACTGCAAGCCTGTCTCATACATTTCCCTAAGTCAGGAGTACTCTCTAAAGATTGAACCAATAGTCGGTCGCACTAATAGAGTCAAGTTTTCAACTCTTGCTCTCTCTATTACACACTAGAATTACCTTACTGACGAAGTGGCTACCGAATGTGATTCTTCTGTATTTAAAAAAAAAAAATGTTTAACTTTATTTGCTTTTGTGATTTTTTTCTTCTCCATTTGCTTTGTTCTATTAGTCTTTATTAAGTGATACCAATCTTTATGCCGAGGTTTTTTTCTTTTTCTTTTTTTTTAAATAATTCATATGTACGTGCGAACATTCCTCTGCATGTTAAAACTCTCTTCAAGGAAGCTATTTTTGCGCAAAATGCTCAACTCCACTTCCGTGATTTCCTTCTATTCTCTGTTTGCCTCATTATATTGCACTTACTAGAACCATCAATGATATATGTATAACTTTGTTCCACCTGCATAAATTTTGCTTATGCGTATTTGTGAAATTTATTAGTTTATTGCAAAGATGTTTCAGACTTTTTTCGCACTTCCCGCATGTAATACATTCATAGGAATGTCCTTTAGAGCAATGAACTTGAGTTTCACCACGCCCTGCTTTTTTTTTGTAAGCTGTCGGTGAAAATAAAACGTAATGCATGAAAGTTTTTTTTTTTTGTTAACCACATTGATGAAGGAACAAACCACAGGTGGTAATGGAGGCCTTTATAGGTGCCGGCAAAGTAAGCGATTCTGGAACACCTCTTGCTGCTCTTCCCGCAGTTTTCTGGCCCCCGAAATTACCTCAGTGAGCGGGCTGTGCCACACTCTAAAAAATGTGTGCGTAAACTTTCCTTCAGAACACGCAGGGACACTGAGAATAGCCTTTCATTTGCTCGTTGCCCCCGCGAACATAGCATCCTTCGGGTCTCGTCGTATTCTGAGCTCTATTATTTGCTACGATCCTTCCTTTGTCCGCAATGTTGGGCTACCTGTGTGTCGTGCAGAAAAGTGAACGCACGGGTTTTCTTTTTTGCTTCTTCTAGAATGAATGATGAATTCCGATTCACCTTAAGACACTGACTTTTTCCGCATCATCAAGCAGATTACGGCTAATAATTACTAAAGTTATTACGGTTCCGACTTATTTAAGAAATCGTATACTCTCTCATACCGCATTTGCAGTATGGGCCAGCAAGCTGTTAGGATGAGAACACCTATCGACGACGTGAGCGACCAAAACCGTCAACTTAATCGACCTTCCACGGTTGGCCAAACGCTCACTATGACGTCTTGAGTACGATGAATTTTGCGTTTCTTAATAGAGATAGGAGGGATGTCAGTCCAAGCTTCCACCGTGCTTTTTAAACACAGTCGAAGTTGTCGCTGGCAATTGATAATCGTGGCCGTGATGTCACAGATAGAAACACGATAGAAACAACAGGAGGGAGCCACGGAAACCTTGCCAACAGTCGCTGACAGCTAAAGAACCACAGGGCGTGTCCTAATAGGATCACGTACGCTGCCTTTACACAACACCGTTTTCTTAGGTTTTCCCACGTTACGTAAAAGTCACCCTAAGATTCGTGTCTCGAATGTCGCGCGCCAGGCTATCTCCTTGAACTGGTAACAACGCTTCAACCGCATATGGCTCGGTGATTTGTGGCGTAACCGTACGTAAGCTCTCGTTACGTAACGTAACGTATGAAAACGGGGCTGTGTGGACTAAAGTCACTGAATTCTGGGAAAGTAGTGCCATTGCCCTCCCTGCCTGCTAGCCGGACACAAACAGATACTAACATACAGACGGGCAAAACCTCTCAAGGCGATTGTCTAATCGGTCTTCGTTGCCATGGCAATCGCCAATTCGGTCCATTCAAATCTTCGAAGCTTCGACGGGGTCTTTCTAGACCAGTCGCACCAAGATCACCATGGAGCAACATCGTACTGAAGGCGTTCCTCGCCAACATAAGCGTCTTTGTATCCAATCAAATTATAAATCACGCCCAACTCCAAGGGTCTCTTACAGTGGTATTGTTCTTGTTGCGTATTTCTAAACAATAAAATTGTTTTTCAATGCCTCCAAGTACCGACACCGCATGCGGTGGCGGTACAAAGTTGTACGCTTGTTTCGCCGGTGTGTGGATATCAAAATCTCGGTATACAAGAAACGTCCCTCTAAAGCACTCGTCACCTACGAATTTAGATTGGCTCCCAAAGAATGGAGAGGTCAAGGAGAAATTGCTAATCTCATGAACCAAAATGGCAACCATACTGAGAGCTTGGCGCTACCTTCCCAGGATCCAGTGGCTTTCGTGTGGACCAGCATGTGGGATGCAAGCGAGAAGGACGCACCTGGTTGTTCCGATGGGTAGCCTGTAGATGAGCGGCTCGAACACGACGATTGTTGAGACTATCGCTCCGATCGCAAACATGCCAATCAGGAAGTAAACTGAAGAGGGTAGAAATTAAAGGGAATAATCGCAGGAGCGTAAATCACGTCCTATATATGTGTTACTATAGTCTGTTGCAGGTTGGCGAGGGCAGGACAAGCTCCTGCCACGATGCCTTCCGCTCTTTCCGTCTTAGCAGAACGAACGCCGGACAAGAGGAAACACAATAAAAAAACTATATAAAATACAAAGCCACACATCGAAAATATGCGTGTGATTCGGAAAAAGTTTCAATGACATTGGGAATGAAAAATAATTACATAATAGAAAAATTTGCAACAAAATACAAAACAGCAAATCGGCAAACATACCAGCAATTGCACATAGAAAATATGCGCGTTATTCGAAAAAAGTTCCAATGTGATTAGGAATGAAAAGTAATGACATAGAAAACTTTGCAAAAAATAAAAACAGCAAATTGGCAAACATACCAGCAATCGTATTCACAAATTGACACTTAGCAAAACAAGAAGCTCTGCAGAACCGAAAGAAAAAAAGACGAAACTAGCGAGGAAACAATTTCTGTTAGTCTGTTCCACTGGTTTACAGTTTTCGGAAAAAAAAAAAATAAGTATTCAAATATATTTGCTCTGCTCCTGCACTCGCGGGAGCGCCTTGGAGCGGTAGTCTGCTCCAAGGCACAAGTAGAGGGATGTCAGGATTTTTTATTAGATTTTTAGTAGGGAAATCGGCCACCCATAAATGTAATTTCGTTTTTTTTTTTTATATGGGATGTTTATAGTTTGTAGATTAGGCATCACCACAAATGGCAACCTCAGAATTTACTTGAATGCCCCTTTCACGTGCCAGTGACTTTATTCAGTGAAAGCCTCGGATACATGGATGCGACCTTAATGCACCCAATCAAAATATGACGATTGTTATTGGGTAGAGCAAGAAGCAGAGGTACTGGGCAAGTGCAATTAGTTCGTTCTCAATTCAATGCGCTACTGTCGGATTATGTCCTATTATTCTTTTTGCTTTGTTATTGATTCTTTGGCATTCTTATCGGCTGTTGATGCAAACGGATTAGCTGACGAGCGATAACAAGATGCTTGAGTAACATCCACGCACCGTGTTCCTTAAAATGAGTGAGTAACATATGCGGGGTTTTAGTGCCTGTGCACCTAAAACGAGAAAAAGACAAAAAAAAAAAAAAAGACACGGTATTATCATTTAACTAACCCAGATACTTGAAAAAGTAATAGAGGACCACCAGCATGCCCCCCATTAGGCAGACGAACAGCACAACGATGCCGGGGCTGATGTTGAGCGCGACTTCCTCCTCGAAGAAATCGTCCGGAGTCGGAGGAGGCCCTCGCCCCGCCATCTCCCCAAGAGGAGGCCCTTGCACCGCCATCTCGGCAGCGCCCTTTTCAGCCTGCTTTCTGGACACCCAGCTTTGGTAACTGCGGGGGAACGAAACACACCGACCGTCCCCTCGAGAGAAAGCAAAACACTGCGGCAGGTTCGTATAGCTTGATGCACTATCCACCTGCAGCTCTCAAGTTTTGAGCAGCGCCCCTGGCGGGGAAAAAAATCAAATCCTTTATAGGTCGCGTTTTTGTTGTACGTCGCATTGCGTCGTCCTTTCAAACGATCTGCTAGTTCCTGTGGACAAGCGCTGGGGGACGCTGACAGCCAGTTTACGCTAGGGTGCCTACATGTCTGTCTGTGTCAGGGTGAAGACATCCATTGTTGCCCTGGATGTGTCAGCGCGTGACGCTCTCGAGCGCTCGGTGCGTGACTTGGGCAATAAAATGGCGTCTATGCGTTAGCCAAAGCTACGCGCTCGAGCTGACTGACACCGGATTGCGCGCCCCACTTCAAAATGCATAAAAAAACGACTGGGCGGAAAAATGGCTGAGATGTCACCACTCAAGCAAAAGCGCGCGTGTGTATGAAGGCACTCTAGTTTACGCTCTTTAGTTTACGCACGTGGATCATGCATGATGTGAGACGCCGCTTCACGTCAGCATTAAATGGTCACCTCTCGCGGACGCTAGCAGAGGCGCCTCCTTTGTGGTCGCGTCTCGTGGTGGCTACAGCAGCGCACCGTGTCTGACAGAAGAAAGCCCATGAAACCTTCTATTAAATGGTACTCCTACATGGCTTAACTTAATATCTACCTTAGCTGCCCTGATCAGAAAGTCGGGCAAAGTGATTTCAGCCGCCGCCCGACTCAAAAGGTTTAGCTATATACCAGCCTTCATCCATTCAGTGTTAATTTAAACGTGCCCGCACATAGATGAGCAAAAAAAAAAAAAGAAAAAAATTAGAAAGGAAGAGTTACATCTATACTAATTTGGAATGTTTTTTTCACTTTACACGAGTTTACTAGCACAAGAGGGACCGAAGTATACTCGCACGCAACGCCATTGACCAAGAAACCTCTTTGTTGTGCTGTTTAAGGATAAAAGCAAGCTTTTTCTTTCGATCTCTCGTTCGCAAAGCTTGTTGACATTGCGGGGGGGGGGGGGGGGGGAGAGGGTTGCAGTATTCCCCAGAATGAACACGCACTTTCTAGAGGTCCGTGACCGAGCGTTGCTTTCTCAGCCCCCTGCGCGCGGCTCATATTGCCGCGCGCAGGGGGCTGAGAAAGCAACGCTCGGTCACGGACCTCTACAAAGTGCGTGATCATTCTCGCCCCGAGCACGCGACGCTCGAGCCGCTTTTGCCGAATCTTCCGAGATAGCGACGCACTCTAGATAAGAGGCTGCCCGCGACCTTGTCGAGTCAGTTTGGCCTCAGCGTTCGATCTTGCTGCTTCGCCGCCTTCGACGCCCGCGACGCTCTGTTGTTATCTTTCTTTCTGCTTTTACTTCTTGGGCATTATGCACATTGTACCAGCTATAAAAAGAAAGACGACATAAAATAACTCAAGATAATACCCTCGCCACACTGTAAAATTTAATGTCGCTTCCATCACACGATATTCTCCGATCATACAACGGGCACTCGTCGCAGATTGCTTCGTGTCATTCTGTGAAAATGACGAGAGATTTTGCCATGTGACAAGCGTATAAGGAACTTGTCCTAAAACAGTCCAGCAAAAATATCACCGAAACTCGCACACAGTGCAATCCACCTATAACGATAACATATAAAATGATGTGATGCTTATAACAATCAGTTTCTAGAGCTTCTAGACTCGATAATAGGTTATAACAATTGAATTTTCTGTTTTTTTCGTAATCGTTATAAGTGGATTGCTCTGTAGTCGCAGAAAAATAAATAGTAAGTGACTCCCATTACATTTAGCATCGAAAGACCCCAACATCCCTTTGTCCGCAGAGTGCCGACGCATCCTCGGAACAAGAATATACGCATTCTAAGCCAGCGCAGCGTCCGGACCTCCGCACTCACGGAAAATTCAACGCCAATTTTATGGGAACTTCTTTACAGCCGGACTCCGAAAAGGCCAAGCTCTCTGGAGGATAGAAAGCAATTTCTTCCATCAACCGTTCCAGCTTGTCGTCCGGTACCTCGATCCCAGCTTTCATTTGCGACAGTTCTCGCCTGAAACACTCCTTGACGTCGTCCCTGGTCATGGGAAGAAAAGGCACGACCTCGAAGTCCCGCATCCAGCGGGGCAAGACGTTTCGGTAGGCGCTCACGAGCATCGCGACGTCGCGACTGCCGTTCGTCGGACGACCGTCTGCAAGCATCCGCAGCGCAAAGCCCTCGGCGATGTCCGCGCCGTTGGTCACGACGAGAATGAAGACCGTCGGCTGCTCTGCGGTTATCTCAAGCCGGTCCCACGACGCAAACGCTGCCTGCAGCTGCCGTCGCATAGAGTCGTCTTCGAGGTCGAAGTCGTCGACAGCGATCAAGGTGGGTCGCAACAACGACACGGTGCGCCGCAGCCAGCGCCCGAGGTCGTCCCTCAACTTCCGGGCGAGCGCGATTCGGTGGGACGCGACGATCGTCTCGGCGAACTCGTACTGCTTGGTGACGATGGAAACAGCGTAGGTCTTGCCGCAGCCCGAGCAGCCGACGTACACGAGCACGAGCGGAAACGAAAAGTCACCGGCGTCCAAGTAACGCGATATTGCGCCGACCATCCGGTTGAGGGCGACGTCCTGTCCTATAATGCGCTGCCGCAAGGCCTTGCCGAGACCGTCCAAGTCCAGACGCGGGGCGTCGAGGCACTCCGGGTTGAGGAAGAGGAAAACGAAGAAGAGGCAGCAGACAAACACGCACGTCTGCAAGAGGAACCAGGCCGCCGAGATGGAGCCCTCCACTGGTCTCCAGCGGCCAGCCTCGGAGAGCCTCCTGCCACCGGTTCCTGCCGGCCGGCGACCATTCTGCAGCGGGCTTCCGACCCCGTTCCCGACGTGTGACCCGTCGGTGCGGCGCCGCCTTTTGTTGTTGCTGCTCGGCTCTTCGTGCCCGGGATATGTGATGGCGAAGCGTTTTTCCACCATGAGCCTTTTCTTGAGACAGAAGTCGAGACTATTACGGATCAATAAAACTCGGCATTCTTCATTCCATAATTCACTCATTAGTCGCAGGATAAAGCCATGGATAAAGCACTCAAACGTAAAACCCGCGTCGTTGGCGTCGTCTTCACAAGTCCTTCCCGACGGAACACGACCATCAACGAAACGTCAGCTGCGACCCGAGGTGGTGCACGTCGTCCGGCTGAAGCCGTATTACGACCGATAAAACGTTGGAAAAACCGAGCACGCGACGCTCGAGCCGCTTTTGCCGAATCTTCGAGATAGCGACGCACTCTAGATAAGAGGCTGCCCGCAACCTTGTCGAGTCAGTTTCGCCTCAGCGTTCGATCTTGCTGCTTCGCCGCCTTCGACGCCCGCGACGCGCTGTTGTTATCTTTCTTTCTGCTTTTACTTCTTGGGCACAAGTTCGCCCGATTTAACGTTCAGTTTACTCCGTTATTCGCCGCCTCATCACTTGTCCTTCATGACAATATATTGGACCGGAGCATTGTGTGAGCACTCGATTTGGGCTCGTGTTGATCAATAGCTCAACAAGCATTCGGGTAGTGGCCCGTGTCCAATCGCGGCAATGACGACAATAGGAGGACCCTAACAATGTCTGGTACTCAGCACGTGTCCTGTACTTTGCCTACCCAAGCGCGTGGCTATGACCAACATTGGCGGCATATAATCAGCTTTAGATCACGTGGTCGCTTGCTCTGGCTGCGAGTGGAGGGCATTGCTTGTATTTCTTTAATTTTTTCTGCGACGTTTATTGCTAGGGGGGGGGGGGGGGGGGGGGCCCGGGAGTATGAACGAGTGTTTCACTTGTCTTAAACGGCAGGTATTAGTTCTAAGCGGTATTCGCGCAAAGTACAAACATTATTCCACCGCCCCTTTATATATATCTCGAAGTTAAGCGGAATTTGATGACTAGGTTTCGAGTTTACTAAGAAGTTTTGAGATGTGCAATTTGTCTTGTGACTTCAATTTGATCATTATTATGTTTACTGTTACCTGATCAGCTTTGAAGCAGAAACCAAAACTTCAGTCAAAATATTTTCAGATACCGCGTATTGCCAATTAAAATAAAAAATAAAAAAGTATCAATTTTTTACATTCTTTTATTCATTACATACACATTGTAAGCCAGTGGGCGATCGTAGCTCTCTGATGATTTAGGATCATTAATCCAAGCGATTCGGAGTGCTGGCGTTGTCACAAGACGGTTAAGTTCCAGTCAACATACTTTTAAGCAGGCA